>NW_024583538.1:0-13904 GCF_018398535.1 Haplochromis burtoni
GAACCAGAGGCTATAAGAGTTTGAGCAATGCTCCACCATTTTGAGATCTGAGACTGTCTGCATACAGTGTCCATCTCCCACGTGTGTGATCATTAAATCATCGTTTGACTCAACCCGACCGGACCAGTGTTGTTATTGTGGGTTTTTCCTCTGGTGTCCATCCCCAATATTTTGAACCTTAACAACCACCATTGTACTTTTTTCATGTGCAATAACCCAAACTGTAAATACATAATGCTAACACCTATTCACATATTTATTTCCTTTAATTTTTTTTATTTGTATATTTGTACACACACACACACAAATATATATTAGAGGTGCAACGATACACAAAATTCACGGTTCGGTTTGGTTCGTTACTTCGGTGTCACGGTTCGATATTTTTTCGATACAAAAAATGTTCATGCCTTTTTAATTTGTCATTTATTAAAATTATAAATATTATAACTAATATTGTATTCTGTTCTATTCTATAACTTTATTTATTAATCATTGCCATGACCTGTTACATAATTAAAAGTATCTATTTGAAACAATAAAAAAAGAATAATAAAGAAAAAGCAATAATTAAAGTAAATTATGTAGATTCTATTTTTAATAAGTGGATGAAATATAAAAGCATATATCCTCCTGAGGAAATAAGAATCTTCCCATTGACCCAACCACCCCACCATAAAAAGATAGTGTATATGTTTTTTAAAAATAGCCTTTAAAGCACAAATCAATCAATTTCTATCTTTTCTATATTTTCTTGAGACACAGAATTCCTTTTGGCTGCTTATGCAGGAATCACCATGAAGCCAGACGAAGCCACAGATTCTATATCACAATGTTCATCAGGAAAAAAAAATTACACAGCCGCCTCATTCTTCTTTCTTCAAAGAAGGATTAAAATACTTTGCCAAAGCTTTCATAGCTGATGGTTTTTGAGCACATGAATGTGCTGCTCTGGTTCCATCATTCACTCTGCTTCTCATCTCCTCCAGTTTCTGGACCTTCTCTGTGTCTCCTTCCTGCTTCATCTTCCAAGTTGTTGTCCAAGCATTTCACTACATATCGTACTGTGTATGACTGTGTACGTGACAAATAAAATTTGAATTTCTCAATCAGGAAGTCCAAGTGGACCATAGTGGATGCTGAATCAGCTTTCAGAGCGATCTGCTCCAATGTGAGAATATGTTGGTAGGACTCGTCCAAGAACTGTGACTTCTCTTTTGCTAGACGGTTCAACTCGTTTTCAATATTTTTTAACGTTGATGACTTCCCCTCACTTTCTTTTTGATGCATTTCATAGTTCCGCTGCATTTCATCATTCCTCTGTATTTCTTTTTTGTTCAGTGATAAACCTGTTTGTTTAAGATTTTCCACTACGTCGTTAGCAATACATAACTGACTCTTCTTTGACTCACATTCTGATTTAGTCTCTTCATATTTTTTTTCATGTCTTCCTTTATCATTGACACTTTCCTGGTCTTGTTCACATATCTCCACTTTTCTTTCACATGAGCTGATAAAGGACATCTGTTCGGACAAACAGTACAGTGCTTTTTTTTCATGACCTTACAGTCTTTGGGATACCAGGTCACGTTGCATGGATAGTGACAGTTCTCCTTACAGATTGTACAGCAGACAGCTCCTCGATAAAATGCACCTTTCATACCACCACCAACAATATTTTCTTTATCTTTATATGCCTCATCAACTTCTACAGTGAACTCCTTACTCTTCTTCATCTCTTCTTCAAGTTTATTTATACTTTCTTGGATATCTTGGGCTTCTTGGCTTTTTGCGTCTCCTTTTCTGTTATAATTTTCTTGCCTCTCTTTTGCGTCTTTCATCTGTTTCTCTATTTGCATCTTTTCTTCTTCATGTTTCTTCAGAGCGTTGTTGATCTGCGAGACTTCTTTCTCTTTAAGTTCAATATGTTCAATTCTCTCTTTCAGGTTTTGGATACATGCTGGTGCGTTCTTTTAATACTTCAACTGTTTTCTTCAGTTTTTGAGCACTAGATTTTCCTAAGAAGTCTTTCAAATGTTTCATGTTTTTCTGTGTAAGTTTCCATGAAGACTTATTTTTCTTGCTTCTCTCATTATGCTGTGAATTATTAAACAGGAAGTGAACAGGCTCGTTCTTCTCATTTTTGGCACATTTAATGTTTGCAGTTTCAAGAGCTTCAAGGGGGTTTTCGGGTCTAGTTCCATCTGAGTGTGTGATGAGTGCTATAATGTTTTTCTCCACATCTTTTCCAAACAGAGACATCACTGAATCAAAGCTGTACAACAGTCCTTCACTCAGTCGATTGATGCTCGCCTTCATCACCAGACCCACTGCATGAACTTCATGGACTCCATCATCTGATCGAAACAAGTCAAATAATCTGTGACTGATGATGTCATCACGTTCAGTCCCTCTGGTGTCTCCAAATCCAGGAGTATCGATGATGGTCAGAGAGTAGGGCAGAGTTTTATTTTCAAAACCAAAGATCTCGTACACCATCACATCTGATGTCTGACTTTCTGCCTGACTTCTCCTCCTCTACGATCTGAAACCAGACTCCATCCTCCCACTTCACTCCCATGGTGTAGTTGAGCAGGGCATTGATCAGAGTAGATTTTCCTGCTCCTGTTTCACCCACCAGTAAGATGGTTCTGTTTGTCATGTTTGGATTTTTGTCTCCAACAATCATTCTAGTCAGAGTTCCAAACTTCTCTTTCTTTGGTCTCAGCTGATAGACAGCAGGAGGTCCTGAATGGATCAGAAAACTGTTTAGGATAATGTTTTCGTGTGGTGATGAGACGACACTGCTCCTGCATAGAAAAGCACAGAATATCTTCAATACACATGTAAACATTCTGAACATGTTCCTGTAGTTCAACAGCTGATCCTTTTCTGCTCAGAATCAAAAGTCACATAAAATTAAACCTTTTTTTGGTTTGTTTTTTCCTGTTTGCACTCCCAAATCATTAGCAGTTACATCACTTTTTTGTTTTGTTTTTTCATCGCTGGACTATTGAGTAACCTCGATAGTAAGCTCCAGAGTGTTAGTTTCTTGTTTATGTCTCTTTTCGCACAGTTGTTTCATGTGATTAATTGCTTGTTTCCTGTGGACAGGAATTCATTTCCCTCGGAGCCCTGGGTGTGCTTAGTTGCTGGTGTGTGGTGTTTCTGGATTCCCTCATGTGTGAAGAGTCCCTGTCCCGGACTCCCCTGTGCCCTGGATTACCCCCGCCCTCTCACCTGTATGTAGTCGCACCTGGTGTCGTGTATCAATAAAAGGAACTGTATTGTAGCTGCCTCGTCTGCGCTTGAGTCCATCCCACCTCGTGACAGCCCATCCAACACAGATGAATACTTCTATTTTTTATTTTTTTCGATTGGTTTGGGACGTCACTCATTTGGGTGATCGTTACTGTTGCTAGCCGAGATTAAAACAGTTTTAGTTTCAGTGTGTTGAAGTGGCTGGGATCAGAATCAGCACCTACAAGTCTGAGACTATTGTTCACTGGAGATGGTTGAAGTGCACATCACAGTTTGGGGATGAGATGCTTTTCCAAATGTGAGCAACATCAAGGATTTTTACATATATCTAGGTCCGGTTCACAAGTGAGGAAAAGCAGAGTGGAAGTTGGACTGTTTATTCATGATGAACAGAGACTTGAGAGTAAAAGTAAAGCTGTGATTTTTCTGGTCAGTCTATATTCCTTGCATCACTTATGGTCAGAAAAAAAACTGCAGATTCAAGTGTCGAGCTTCTCTTACATACGGTGTGAGAAGCTTTGGTCATTGTTAGAGACTCAGAATATAGCCGATACTCCTCTATATAAAAAGGAACCAGTTGAGGTGTTTGGCACATCACCCCAGGAAAGACCCAGGACACATTGTCTCTTTTGATAAGCTGGAAGAGCTGACAGGGGAGAGGGACATCTGGGAACCTGTGCTGTCCTCGGTGACTGAGACACAGATAAGTGTCAGAAAATAGAGTGGACGACTAAATTATAGGGGTGGCTGTAGCTCAGGTGGCAGACCAGGTCAGCCACTAATCAGAAGGTCGTGGTTCGATCCCAGGCTGCCTCCTGGCTGCATGCCAAATATCCTTGGGCAAGATACTAACCCCATGTTTGCCTACTGGTGGTGGTCAGAGGGCCCGGTGGCGCCAGTGTCCGGCAGCCTCGCCTCTGTCAGTGCGCCCCAGGGTGGCTGTGGCTACAATGTAGCTGCCATCACCATGGGTGGATGACTGGATGTGTAAAGTGCTTTGGGGTCCTATGGACTAGAAAAGTGCTATACAAATGCAGGCCATTTACCATTTAAATTATTTTTCTGTACACTTTTGTAGTTTTAGTTCAGTATGAAGAAGGTTGGTATAAATCTCCCTCCTTTAAGCCAGATGTGAATTTATCTTCATAGGTTTCTTTTTTCATGTTTACATAAAACACTGATTGATTCCTATTTATTTATTAGAAAAAATAGTTTTTTCCATAGTTAGTCTTCAGATCTAGCTATGGAAATCAGGTCTTTCTCATCCTCTTCATCGATTACAGAAATGTAGTTCGTTATTACTGCGCCATGCTGAGAGAAGAAAACAGTTTGAATCTTGAGAGTGAAATAAATGCAGGACATGCTTTCACTGATGTGTTTCAATGAGGATTCAACATTCATAACAATCTCTACATCACACACACACACACACACACACACACACACACACACACACACACCTTTAGTGTGTGAACTAGAGTCATTTCTGTCATGTTTGACATACCTCTGTGCTTCTCTGGTACCCTTATCCACTCTTCTTCTCATCTCCTCCAGTTTCTGGACCTTCTCTGTGTCTCCTTTCTGCTTCATCTTCTCAATCAGGAAGTCCAAGTGGACCATAGTGGATGCTGAAGAGTTTCATTTTTAAAACCAAAGATCTCGTACACCATCACATCTGATGTCTGACCCTCTGCCTGACTTCTCCTCTCCTCCTCTACGATCTGAAACCAGACTCCATCCTCCCACTTCACTCCCATGGTGTAGTTGATCAGAGTAGATTTTCCTGCTCCTGTTTCACCCACCAGTAAGATGGTTCTGTTTGTCATGTTTGGATTTTTGTCTCCAACAGTCATTCTAGTCAGAGTTCCAAACTTCTCTTTCTTTGGTCTCAGCTGATAGACAGCAGGAGGTCCCTTAGATTTCTGATCACTGTTGGAGATGATGCTTTTATATTTGCTGCAGAGAAAGCAGAGACTATTTTATGACACAATGATATAATTTGTGTAACTGCAGTAAGTTCTTTTCTGTTCTGTCAGAATGTTTCTGATGACTTGTTAGACATTATTGGCTTTGAATGTTTGTTTTGAAATATGGAGAAGGGGTTTTCATCTATTTCCTCGCTAGTGTTAGCTCATGTTTCTGTTCAGGCTAGCATCGCGTTATCTCATTGTGTCTATGTATGAACTCTCACTGTAGTGTATGCTACCAATAAATGAAATCAAGAATTCTCCAAAGACATGCAGCTTGTGGGGATAGGTTAATTAATTAATACAAGTTGCACATAGGTGTGAATGTGAGCGCGAACGGTTGTCTGTCCCTGTGTGTTAGCCCGTGACAGACTGCCTCTCGCCCACTGACAGCTGGGATAGGCTCCAGCACCCCCCGCGACCCTGAAAAGGATAAGCCGAAGCAAATGGATGGATGGATGTAATTGTGCCAAGGATATTAATGCATTATTATTGCTACAGTTAATACAAAACTATTCATGTGAGTATCATTTGAGAGTGATAAATTCTTGGGATAGGAGTAGCTGTTAGAAAAGGGTTTGGAGGGGTTCAGCTAGACATGGGTAGGAACTACTTTGCCCTTTTGGAACAACAAATGGTCAATATTGTGTTTCTTTGTTTTTGTTTTTCTTACTCTCACTTGTTTTGTACTTTTATTGTATATGTCATAACTAGGGATGGGTATCGTTTAGGTTTTATCCGATACCGGTGCCAAACCGGTACTTTTGAAACGGTGCCGGTGCTTAAACGGTGCTCAAACGGTGCTTAAAGAATGGAGAACACAAAATTGGTCCAAAAACCTCTCATGTTCAGCTGTTTTTTGTAAAAAGATAACAATGTTAGCCTTTTCTGCAGCTATGGGGCATATATGGTATCACTCTTGGCTGGAAGCAGTGCTTAAACAATGGAAAAAACACAAACTTTGTCCAAAAACCTCTCATGTTTAACTGTTTTCCACTTTTTCTTTGGTCATTTTAGCCTTTTTGGCCAGGGTGAAGGGAGCATCTGCATCAAACAAGAAGACAGCCGCATGTAGCTATGATGATGTTTGCTAGTTCACCTTACATGCATTAATGTAATAACGTGGTTAGCCTACTCAACGTAAATCACACACGAACAACATTAAGGTACTCACGGAGAGAAGAACGGCTGCTGCTGCATCATCATCCTCATCATTCCTGCTACACTGGCAGGGCTAGGGGCCAGGACTCTACTCTTCAGGTTCTTGGGGGATGTTGCTAACTCCGGGTCCGATAACAGGCACCACACCCGCAGTAGATGTGCTCGGTGTGAGGTCTCGCAGCAAGCTATCAAATACGGCGCATTTCTCGGCTTTTAAAAAAACGCTATGCGTCGCCAGGTGTTTCATCAGATTCGAGGTGTTACCTCCTTTGACAGTATCACAGTATCAGCTTAAAGCACTTGTTGCTGCTGAGTTTGCATCTTTTGCTGTGAAGTACACCTTGGGCATTTTTAATCTGTAGCTTTGCTCTAAAAGAACGTACGTACCTGGGCCCGCCTACTACGCTTGCAAAGGTAAAATGATTGGCTTGAATCCAAAGTGTATCACATCTCAGTAAAAAAAAAAGAACCGAAATATGCGCTGTTTTTCAGTCTGGTTAGTACCATTTATGACAGAACCCGGTACCCATCCCTAGTCATAACACTTGTTACTTATATGTTCAAAATAAATATTTAAATGTTTGATTTATTTTTTTGTTTGATAGTCCTTTTCTCGTGTTTAATGCAAATGTGGTTGCATTAAACGTAAGCACTAAATGGCCACATGAAAAATGAAAAACAGAAGGAAAGAACAAGGCATCTTACTAAAAAAAAATACAATTTAAAAAACCTGTAACATTTACATTTACATTTATAATAAAGTAACACATTCACCTGTGCCCAATCATGCTCATATACCTCATGATCAGTTCACTTGTTTTAATTATTTCTTATGTTAATGGTACTCACTGTGCTGCAATGATGAACTGTGAGGATCAAACAGTTGTGATGACACCTGGAAAAAATATGTGAGAGAAGCAGACATCCTAAAAAATAATTCAATTGAGGTTTTTAATACAGGACCAAATTGTCTACTGTGTTTTATACTGAAAAAAAAAACCCTACAGTGTTCTAGAGAAAGCCTCAGCAATCAGAGGCTTTGTTTTGAAACGCCTCTTTTTCTGATTTAGCACTATATAAATAAAATAAAACGCAAAAAAGAAAGTTTGCGTGGACAAGCAAGGAATTTGACTCCCGGTCATAAGTACATGCTAAATAGAAGGCGACACATTTATTGAAGACATTACAGTTTTATTGAGTGAATATAAAATCTTGATTTGACTGCAAGATGAACATGGAAATATTTATGTTAGTGTCAGTATCACATCTTATAATGTGTAAAATTAATGTGCTTATCATATAAGATAAAAATGTCAAGGTTCTGGGTCATTTTGACCCAGCACTTTGAGTTCTCATGTTTTGGCTTGATTTTGTATTTTTGCTTATCTTCTTGACCTCTTGTTAGGCGATGATGATGATATAATATGATAATTGTTATTATTTAGTATGTTCCAGCTTATTCTGGTTTAGGTTTAGTTCTGCCCGTGTAAAGTTTCTTAGTCTGCATCTTTGTGAATTGTTTCCTGTTTTATTTTGAAGGATTACGTCTAATGTCAGTGTGTCTAGCGTTGCTCCTCCTGTCTCGTTATCACTAATCTCTCCCAGCTGTGTCTCCCTCCTGTTTTTCATCCCCTGATTACTCCCCTGTGTATATCAGCTCTGTGTTAGCCTTTTTTTCTCTGTTGCATTCTACCTTAAACTTGCCTGTGTGTTTCTCTTTCCAGTGGTTCCTTGTCAGTTCATGTTTCCATGTTTTTTTGAGTCGTATTTCAGTGTCCAAGTCCTGCATTTGGATCCTCATCTCCGCCTGCCCCCACACAAAGCCCTGACAAAAAAACCTGTGTAGCGCTACAATTTTTCATGCAGGTTAGTCATTAATGCAGTGTGGTTTGGATTATCTACTATCAAACATTACTGATCCTCAGCTTGATGTATGTATTGACACAGCCACAGAAGCTGACAATAACCACTGGTTATTTTTAGGGGCTTTTTCATATTTAAGAAGATAAAATACAAAAAACTAACAAGTTAAAAATACAACAGCGTTAATGAACACAGAAGCTTGGACTTGGAAGCGCCATGTACATTGTCTTGAGCATTTCTAACTAAATGCTCCAGTCTATAGAGTCAAAGGCATTCCTTCAGTTGTTGTAAACAATTTTTCAATTTTTTTTTACTAAAGATTGAAATAGACCTATATTTATTAATTAAAGTTTAGAAATAGATCTATAATTATTAATTACAGTTTATCTAAGTTATATTTCTGGAGTAGTGAAGATATTAGGGATCAGAGAGTTTTAGAGAGTTGGGGAAATGTAAAACACGACTGTAAAGAGCTCCTGATAATATTTACTAAATGATTATAAGTATTATACCTTCAAGCAGCTGTGTTTTAAATATATTTTATTTATTTATATTATCACTTATAATGTACATATTATTTACTAATGCAATTTGCACTTCTCTTACACAGGTCACTCTTACTTTGACTGTTTTCAACTTATTTTGTACTTTTCTTTGTTTGTTTGTTTTTAATCACTGTTGTAAATGTAAAGATCCCTGCTCTTATAATTCTATGCCCTTACTGGGCACCTGTGGCACTTTTTTTTACCGTGTTGTTTATTTGTTACTTATTGTAGACAGTACTATTTACTGTCTACATAAATATTTTCTCTTACTCTTTATGATGCTGCTGTAACACAGAAATATCCCTTCTAAAGATCTTCAGATCTTTAGAATTTGCAGATCATTGTGCTTGTGCATTGTGCAGTAATACGATCATCATAATCATGATGAAAGTTCTTGTGTTCAACTGTCTCCTGTTCTGTCTGGTATTCGTTTTGACAGAAAAACAAAATACATGTGAACATATATGATAAGGATTAGAGTCATCAACATCTGTAACATTTATTACTGTGACATGAAAACCTCTGAATAAAAATCAAGTCTCTGTGAGATAGTATGAGTTCAGTCACATGTTGCTCTAATAAACTGTTCCATGTCAGAATTGTGTCTATGTGTTAATATTGAAATCACCAGAAATAATATTTGCTGTCAAACTTTGTTGTAATTTTAGAAACAAAAGTTCCACATGTCAGTTTAGGAGGGTGATGTAAAAAAAAAAATTATAAACTTAAGTATTATATCAAATAATGTGATGCACACAAAAAATTGGAGATAAAGTATAAGTATCTGAATTTCAGGTTCCAAACAGGTTCCTTCTGGCTCTTACCAATTTATGTTCCCCCAGTTCTACAAGGTATTTGTCCTCATTTGCGTGCCCTACCTTCCACCCCCTTTTCAATTATTTAACCCTTTAAGACCTACCATAGAACCAAGCCCACCAGAGCTTATCTTTATATTTTTACATGTGGTAGTGCCATATTTGGGAACATTTCAATTTGTTATACACCAATGCAACCATTATATCCCAAATGTTAATAATATCTATGCATTAAGTCCATAGTAACTACATAAATTGCAACAGTGCAACAAACTACAAAAAAACTATTGTAAATCGCTTGTGAATGTTTTTGTTTTTTTATATAATATATATTTCTAGTCAGATACATTTTAGAGGTTTATCCCTCAAAACTGTAAATACAAAAAAGTTGCACAAAATAGTTTCCAGCCACAGGAAATTTATTTTGAGTGTCTTCAGTTTTATTTTTGAGATACACCAATTTTTATAGACAGCAGGAAAAACTAATATAAATATTATACTGCAAATTTGCAAAAAAAACAGCATGTGCATCAAAAGAAACTATTTCCAGCAGTGCAATTTGCATTCTCAGCAGCCCAGAAACTATACAGAAAAGCATAAAGTCAAACACGATCTTTAAAACCACCAGTATAGGCTTATCCGGTCTTTAAATCTGTCATAAAATGATCACTGTGGCTGGTGTAACAATTAAGTTTAACATTCAGCCATCCATGAAAACAGAATTTATGATATTTAACAGAGTTAGAAGTTAGCAGGGAGTTAGCTCGCTAGCTTCCATCTAAATATGTTATGAGCGGCTGTGTGCAGACAGGAATAGGACCCAAGGTGCAGACTCCAGAGACATCTTACATGAAAAGGGAAACAAATTAAGTTTGAGTGAAAATGTAAATTTTTTGCACTCTCTGGTCAACTGACTCAGTGAATCAAATGACTCAAAATCCGATTCACTTTGGTGAGTGACTCATTAACACTCGATTCAGTAAAAAGAATCAAATTTACCATCACTAGCTTACGGCTGCTGTGAATACTCTGAATAACACCTCTGAGCGCAAATTGGATCACATCTTGGAGAAGCTCACTGTGGTCGTGAGTTCTCAGAATCGGCTCCTCGAGCACAAGAATGACAACATCACAGAGCGTAAGTTTGATAACATCACGGAGAAGCTCGCGGCTCTCCAACGGGAGATTGAGAGACCAGTGTGTTGGAACTGCTTTGAAATTCATATGAGTTGTTTGCACTAAAGTAAAAAGCACCATCACTCATGCGGAGACCCCTTTGGCACCAGCTGCGGTCTCAAGGCTGGAGTTGAACAACAACTCCCTGATAACGACTGTGTTTAGTCTGTTCTTCCCATTCCATGCAAGGCCACCTGGGTTGGCTGCAAGACTGTTTACTTAGCCTGGCAGGGAGGAGCACACTGTCTCAGCTGAACTCTGGACACACACACACACATATACAATGATATGCACACACTTACACAGACATATATACACATGCAGATGTACACGCATCCCCCCTCCGATGCTGACGGTGGATCAAGGAGACCAGCGCAGGCCTATGTACTGTCTAAATCGGCTGTCTCTCACCCTTTACCCTCCCCTGTTACTTGTCATGTGTTTCTTTGGTGTATTAAGATTTTTTCATGTTGTGCTTTTCCATTGTTATACCTCTCTGACCTGTCTTCCCCATGTGATGTTTGTGTAATGTAGAGATGGCACGATACCACTTTTTTATGTCCGATACCGATATCATAAATTTGGATATCTGCCGATACCGATATGTTGTTAATCAACAAAACTGTTTTTTAAATATCTTGCTGCATTTTGTATAAGTTCATACTCAAGTTTAAAACAACAACTACACTAAAGCTATTCTGTTATACCTGTATGCAAAAAAAAATATTTCATAGTTCAGCAATACTGATCAATCTAATAAACTTAAACCTACACCATCCTCCCTATTCTGGTATTTTAAAGAGTACTTAGCGTAAATATTAAGCAACCTAACTAATAGGGTTCCAACTCCCAGCAACAACAAAAATAAATAAATAAAAAATAGGGAACCACCCCTCACGCTCCACCTCATGATGCTTAATCAACGTAATCAACCTTAATTTGATGCAGTGTGAAAAAAAATGCACAGAAATCAATTATTTTTCAAGAAATATTAAATAGATTCAACATCTTTCTTCAACAAAATTGCAGACTGCACAGATGGTACCTTCCCAAAGGAAAAAGTACTATAGCTTACTAGGGTATATTAGACTTAACAGTTACTATATACAGTAATTGACTTCTATTCATTTTACATCAAATTAAAACTTTGGGTGTCAGATAATTATTTATTAAAAGCTAGACATTTTAAATGAGAATAAGAAAGAAAAGTATGTCTTTGTGCCCCCTTTTCCCTGTTCATGCCCTATCGGCCCCCCTGGCTAAACTTTGCTAGATCCGCCCCTGCACAGTTACCAGCCGTCAGCTACGTAGAAAAAGATCCTGAGTAGAAAGTAATATTAAATAAATTCTAACAACAGCTTATCAAGCTTAAACGTGCTGCTGTTGTTCAGCCGCTGGTTTCCTCTTTCTGGTGCAAAGTGGGCCAAAAACAAACCAGAGAGAGCCGATCAGCTGATCATTAAGCAGTTTCATGATTGAAGTAGCAGCCGGAGAGCGAGAGGCAGTCGCTCGTTAAGCTTAACGCAGGAATGCTTTACAAACATTCAGAGATGGACTTACACACTTGCTTTACTTCTCTCGGGGATAACTTTGTCGGAGATGAAATGCCGGGTTGCTAGCGAAGCTCCACATGCTATCCAGACCACCGACAGGTCCCGCATGCCACAGCCGCTCTATCACGTGATGCATACTGCTCCGACGTGCTAACGTTCTGAGGCGAGTTACGGCGTGTTGCAAGTTTTGTGAGGTGCTTTCGTGATATTTAATGGATCGGATTACATTTTTTATTTTTCTCCGATATCCGATCCAGTAATTTAGGTCAGTATCGGACCGATACGTAATATCGGATCGGTCCATCTCTAGTGTAATGTGTGTATGGTCAGAGGGTAAGATGGCACCGTCATTGCGTGCAATAGGTCGGCAGCCTTAACATATTTCCTCTTGTGGGACTAATAAAGGTATAAAATCAAATCAAATCAAAATAATAATTTCTGATTCCAGTATTCCAGTATTAAGAGATCTTACCTGTTGTTGGTTTCAGGAAGCTCGCTGGTGCTGGAAGGCAGAAAGAGCAGAGAGCAGTCTGTGTTCAGAAGTTTTATAGTCCACTAAGGAGGGAGGGATGCTGTAGTCACATGATTTCAGAGAAACCAGAATCCTTCAATTTTTTTCAAGCCATTCATACATAAATGCAAATGAACAAAAGATTTTGCATGTAGCTAAAAGTTCAGAGAAAAACAGGAAGATCAGGAATATCAAGATTTTGAAACATTTTGTTCAGCATTGTAGCTAAATGATACATATTTAAGATGACTAGTTAAACTTAAAGATGTTCAAGGATTATACTCTGCATAACAAAGACAGGTTGCTGAGTCACAGAATAAATTAAAACGGTCACAAAGACAAAAAAAAAGATGTCTGGCTGACATCAAAATTGCTGCTCTGCTGTGTTTTTTCCTCTCAACCTGTCATTAGAGCACCTGGTGCGATAAGTCGATCGTATGTGGCTCATTATCTGATGCCGTCTCAGGACCAGTGTTAGACATAACCTGAGAGGTCGGTGGCTCCGTGTCAGAGCACTGGCCATGAATCAACATATGAACATTACCTCATGTTGTGAAGTGAAGCATAGCAAAGTTATAGAGGTTTGATCAGAGACACAGCTAAGAGCTCAATTAACAGCAGGAATGAGGCCTTCTTGTCGGAGGTCATTTTTGGAAGAAAAAACAAACAATGGCTCAAAGTGCTGTAACATGAGTTGTGCATAATAAGCGAATAAATAATGCAAAAAATTTGAGATAGAAAAGAAAGAGAGAGAAATCTATGCAGGAAATTTGATTTTAGCGTGGTGGAAGCAAAGCAGCAAAAGTAAGAGTGACTTATATGGAGTTAAATTATGGCCCTGATTTAACTCCATAATTTAACTCCATACGGAACAGAGCCAGAGAGAAAGAGAGCCAGGGACAACAACGTCACATTAGAAAGGTATAGTAATCATCCACTATTTTCAGTTGCAGATGATAAAGGATTCAGAAATCATGCAGGCCCATATGACAGAGAATGTGCATCTTTTTGTTTTCATATTATAATTTATATTTAATTGTGTTGTGGTTTGC
>NW_024583538.1:30839-44993 GCF_018398535.1 Haplochromis burtoni
ACTGCTGACATGAAAAACCTCTGAATAAAAATCAAGTCTCTGTGAGATAGTATGAGTTCAGTCACATGTTGCTCTAATAAACTGTTCCATGTCAGAATTGTGTCTATGTGTTAATATTGAAATCACTAGAAATAATATTTGCTGTCAAACTTTGTTGTAATTTTAGAAACAAAAGTTCCACATGTCAGTTTAGGAGGGTGATGTAAAAAAAAAAATTATAAACTTAAGTATTATATCAAATAATGTGATGCACACAAAAAATTGGAGATAAAGTATAAGTATCTGAATTTCAGGTTCCAAACAGGTTCCTTCTGGCTCTTACCAATTTATGTTCCCCCAGTTCTACAAGGTATTTGTCCTCATTTGCGTGCCCTACCTTCCACCCCCTTTTCAATTATTTAACCCTTTAAGACCTACCATAGAACCAAGTCCACCAGAGCTTATCTTTATATTTTTACATGCTGTAGTGCCATTTTTGGGAGCATTTCAAGTTGCTATACATCAATATGCAACCATTATATCCCAAATGTTAATAATATGTATGCATTAAGTCCATAGTAACTACATAAATTGCAAAGCAATAAACTACAAAAAAAATTGAAAATTTTTTGTTTTTTATAATATATTTTCTAGTTAGAAATTTAAGAGATTTATCCCTCAAAACTGTAAATACAAAAAAGTTGCACAAAATAGTTTCCCACCACAGGAAATTTATTTTGAGTGTCTTCATAGTTTTATTTTTGAAATACACCAATTTTTATATACTGCAGGAAAAACTAAAATAAATATTATAATGCAAATTTGCAAAAAAAACAGCATGTGCATCAAAATAAACTATTTCCAGCAGTGCAATTTGAGTTCTAAGCATCCCAGAAACAACAAAAGTCATAAAGTCAAACATAACTTTTAAAAACACCAGTATAGGCTTATCGGCTCTTTAAATCTGTATAAAATGATCACTTGCTCTGGTGTAACAATTAAGTTTAACATCCAGGCATCCATGAAAACAATTTATGAACATTTAACGAGTTAGAAGTTAGCAGGGAGTTAGCTCGCTAGCTTCCATCTAAATATGTTATGAGCGGCTGTGTGCAGACAGGAATAGGACCCAAGGTGCAGACTCCAGAGACATCTTACATGAAAAGGGAAACAAATTAAGTTTGAGTGAAAATGTAAATTTTTTGCACTCTCTGGTCAACTGACTCAGTGAATCAAATGACTCAAAATCCGATTCACTTTGGTGAGTGACTCATTAAAACTCGATTCAGTAAAAAGAATCAAATTTACCATCACTAGCTTACGGCTGCTGTGAATACTCTGAATAACACCTCTGAGCGCAAATTGGATTACATCTTGGAGAAGCTCACTGTGGTCGTGAGTTCTCAGAATCGGCTCTTTGAGCACAAGAATGACAACATCACGGAGCGTAAGTTTGATAACATCATGGAGAAGCTCGCGGCTCTCCAACGGGAGATTGAGAGACCAGTGTTGGACTGTAGAACTGCTTTGAAATTCATATGAGCTGTTCGCACTAAAGTAAAAAGCACCATCACTTCATGCGGATACCCTCTTGGCGCCAGCTGCGGTCTCAAGGCTGGAGCTGAACAACAACTCCCTGATAACGACTGTGTTTAGTCTGTTCTTCCCATTCCATGCAAGGCCACCTGGGTTGGCTGGAAGACTGTTTACTTAGCCTGGCAGGGCGAAGGACACTGTCTCAGCTGAACTCTGGACACACACACACACATATACAATGATATGCACACACTTACACAGACATATATACACATGCAGATGTACACGCATCCCCCCTCCGATGCTGACGGTGGATCAAGGAGACCAGCGCAGGCCTATGTACTGTCTAAATCGGCTGTCTCTCACCCTTTACCCTCCCCTGTTACTTGTCATGTGTTTCTTTGGTGTATTAAGATTTTTTCATGTTGTGCTTTTCCATTGTTATACCTCTCTGACCTGTCTTCCCCATGTGATGTTTTGTGTAAATGTAGAGATGGCACGATACCACTTTTTTATGTCCGATACCGATATCATAAATTTGGATATCTGCCGATACCGATATGAATCCGATATAGTGTTTTTTAATCAACAAAACTGTTTTTTAAATATCTTGCTGCATTTTGTATAAGTTCATACTCAAGTTTAAAACAACAACTACACTAAAGCTATTCTGTTATACCTGTATGCAAAAAAAAATATTTCATAGTTCAGCAATACTGATCAATCTAATAAACTTAAACCTACACCATCCTCCCTATTCTGGTATTTTAAAGAGTACTTAGCGTAAATATTAAGCAACCTAACTAATAGGGTTCCAACTCCCAGCAACAACAAAAATAAATAAATAAAAAATAGGGAACCACCCCTCACGCTCCACCTCATGATGCTTAATCAACGTAATCAACCTTAATTTGATGCAGTGTGAAAAAAAATGCACAGAAATCAATTATTTTTCAAGAAATATTAAATAGATTCAACATCTTTCTTCAACAAAATTGCAGACTGCACAGATGGTACCTTCCCAAAGGAAAAAGTACTATAGCTTACTAGGGTATATTAGACTTAACAGTTACTATATACAGTAATTGACTTCTATTCATTTTACATCAAATTAAAACTTTGGGTGTCAGATAATTATTTATTAAAAGCTAGACATTTTAAATGAGAATAAGAAAGAAAAGTATGTCTTTGTGCCCCCTTTTCCCTGTTCATGCCCTATCGGCCCCCCTGGCTAAACTTTGCTAGATCCGCCCCTGCACAGTTACCAGCCGTCAGCTACGTAGAAAAAGATCCTGAGTAGAAAGTAATATTAAATAAATTCTAACAACAGCTTATCAAGCTTAAACGTGCTGCTGTTGTTCAGCCGCTGGTTTCCTCTTTCTGGTGCAAAGTGGGCCAAAAACAAACCAGAGAGAGCCGATCAGCTGATCATTAAGCAGTTTCATGATTGAAGTAGCAGCCGGAGAGCGAGAGGCAGTCGCTCGTTAAGCTTAACGCAGGAATGCTTTACAAACATTCAGAGATGGACTTACACACTTGCTTTACTTCTCTCGGGGATAACTTTGTCGGAGATGAAATGCCGGGTTGCTAGCGAAGCTCCACATGCTATCCAGACCACCGACAGGTCCCGCATGCCACAGCCGCTCTATCACGTGATGCATACTGCTCCGACGTGCTAACGTTCTGAGGCGAGTTACGGCGTGTTGCAAGTTTTGTGAGGTGCTTTCGTGATATTTAATGGATCGGATTACATTTTTTATTTTTCTCCGATATCCGATCCAGTAATTTAGGTCAGTATCGGACCGATACGTAATATCGGATCGGTCCATCTCTAGTGTAATGTGTGTATGGTCAGAGGGTAAGATGGCACCGTCATTGCGTGCAATAGGTCGGCAGCCTTAACATATTTCCTCTTGTGGGACTAATAAAGGTATAAAATCAAATCAAATCAAAATAATAATTTCTGATTCCAGTATTCCAGTATTAAGAGATCTTACCTGTTGTTGGTTTCAGGAAGCTCGCTGGTGCTGGAAGGCAGAAAGAGCAGAGAGCAGTCTGTGTTCAGAAGTTTTATAGTCCACTAAGGAGGGAGGGATGCTGTAGTCACATGATTTCAGAGAAACCAGAATCCTTCAATTTTTTTCAAGCCATTCATACATAAATGCAAATGAACAAAAGATTTTGCATGTAGCTAAAAGTTCAGAGAAAAACAGGAAGATCAGGAATATCAAGATTTTGAAACATTTTGTTCAGCATTGTAGCTAAATGATACATATTTAAGATGACTAGTTAAACTTAAAGATGTTCAAGGATTATACTCTGCATAACAAAGACAGGTTGCTGAGTCACAGAATAAATTAAAACGGTCACAAAGACAAAAAAAAAGATGTCTGGCTGACATCAAAATTGCTGCTCTGCTGTGTTTTTTCCTCTCAACCTGTCATTAGAGCACCTGGTGCGATAAGTCGATCGTATGTGGCTCATTATCTGATGCCGTCTCAGGACCAGTGTTAGACATAACCTGAGAGGTCGGTGGCTCCGTGTCAGAGCACTGGCCATGAATCAACATATGAACATTACCTCATGTTGTGAAGTGAAGCATAGCAAAGTTATAGAGGTTTGATCAGAGACACAGCTAAGAGCTCAATTAACAGCAGGAATGAGGCCTTCTTGTCGGAGGTCATTTTTGGAAGAAAAAACAAACAATGGCTCAAAGTGCTGTAACATGAGTTGTGCATAATAAGCGAATAAATAATGCAAAAAATTTGAGATAGAAAAGAAAGAGAGAGAAATCTATGCAGGAAATTTGATTTTAGCGTGGTGGAAGCAAAGCAGCAAAAGTAAGAGTGACTTATATGGAGTTAAATTATGGCCCTGATTTAACTCCATAATTTAACTCCATACGGAACAGAGCCAGAGAGAAAGAGAGCCAGGGACAACAACGTCACATTAGAAAGGTATAGTAATCATCCACAACTATTTTCAGTTGCAGATGATAAAGGATTCAGAAATCATGCAGGCCCATATGACAGAGAATGTGCATCTTTTTGTTTTCATATTTTAATTTATATTTAATTGTGTTGTGGTTTGCAGTGTTTTGTGTTGTTTCACTTTAAATTTGTTTAAAAGGAAAAAGCTGAAAATTTAAATAGTTAAAAGTTGAAATGTAAATAGTTGGTTTTTGTATTATATGATTTATTTATTACATTTTATGTGGAGTGAATAAATAAAAGTATATTTATGGTGGCCCCTAGAGACAAAGCACATACAACTCTGAAACATGTACAAACTCAGACAAACAAACCCGAAGCACTACATGTTCAATTATTTGAGGTTATGGATGTTATTTGACTGGAGGCATAACTCACAGACACACGAGACGCGCCATTACTCCAATGAGTGTCCTTTATTATTTTTCATCCCCCCCACAACAACAACAACCCAGCAGAAACGTTCCTACCACTTAACATTTACCTGATACTACAGTACAAACTCCAAAACACGTACAAACTCAGAAGCACATACAAAAGACAACAGAAGTGCTCCAGGATGCTAGGCGCAGTGTTGAGCTTTTGTTATCTTGTGGCTACACAAGCCAGCAAGTACCAACGACCAGATTTGATGTGTGGTAGTAACAGGTAAATGAACTTTTTTTAAAATTATTTGAATATATATGAGTGCCTGTGTATAAATACACAAACAATACGCATGCTTTCAGTGTGTAATTTAAGTCAAATCAAATCACTTTTATTGTCACATCACATGTGCAGGCACACTGGCGCAGCACATGTGAGTAAAATTCTTGTGTGCGAGCTTCACAAGCAACAGAGATGTGCAAAACACAACAACACAAACGAGCAAAATAGGGCTTTGGAGCGTGATGTCACGGGGGTGGGCGTGGAAAGGATTTTGGCCCGATCCGCCATTTTGGGGGTCTAGCGCAAGTGAAAAGGGAGCACACACAACAGCCATGGTTCGTATTTGCTGTGTGGTCGGCTGCAATGTTCGATCACACGACCGGCAAGAGAATAAGGTTGAAAATGGTTTATCTTTTCATTCTTTCCCAACCTGGAAGCAACATGAGGCAGCTCGTGTATCGATGTTACCAAACGAAGGCGTCCAGCCTGGATAGCAGCTGTGAGACGAGCTGACGTGCAGCTCTCTTCCATCTCCAAATATCTGTTGGTGCTCCAGACATTTTCATTCCGGTAAGTTCTAAATATGTTCATATCACTCTTTATAGCCTATTAGTTTCATTTTCGATGCGCTCTGAGCTCATAGCAAATTAGAACAAACATCCTACTGAGTGATTTTGCAGAACTACCTTCTATTTATAGAGTTGCTAATTATTTGGCATTATTGCAGCAAACCAGCCGATGAAATGGATGAAACATCATGACTGGGTTCCAGCGCTACACAAGGGACCTGCTTCAAACATACCACCATGCCAATCAGATTACTTCTTCCATGTGAGGGTGAAGAGGTGACCCTCCTGGATAAGATGGTGAAGGTTTGCTGCGTTTGGTGAACAGTGTGATAATAAAACCAGGGAAAATGAAACCTGCTCCTGTTAAATATTCTTAAGTCTTGTGCTGTTATTTTTTCAAAAGATACAGTAAATAAAGTAATGTTAGTAGTGGGTGATATCATGTAAACACTCATGATTTGGTGTAAACATTTTGTCATTTGTAAACTATAAATGACATCATCACTGTAACTGATGTGATGTTCTATAAAGTGGTTTTAATAAAAAAAAGGCAAAAATTAGTTTGTTTCTTTATTCAACTTTTGAACAGTGGGACTCAGTCAGTACATATTCAGTAAATGCAAATTATTTACACAGCAGTGCACTACAGGCATAAATCTAGACCCCTAGATAAAACATTATGGGTCATTCCCACAACCCACAGCTTTACTGTGTTCCAGCAAAGTATCCAATAGCAGTGACGACTCCTCCACAGTAGCAGGTGGGATTTTTCTGTTTTGAGGACGGCTCCTTTTCCCTGTCACTACAGATGGTCTGTTTATGTTTTGATCAAGAGCCTTTTTTTGGGCAGCTGAAGAGGAGAAGTCTATCTTATGGCCAACCTCTGGCTGTATCTTGGTCATATTACCCAGCAAAACCCAGTATGCAGGTTCATCTGTAACAGTCCTTGTGCCACGGATCAACACTGTTGCTTCTACATTAAACAGAAGAGCAGCGACATGGCTGCAGGTCTCTGCGACTCCGGCCATACAGCTGCAGCGGGCGGCTTCAACCTTCCCTGTGATGCTCACAGTGACCCATGGCTGCAATGCTGGTTCATTCAGTCTTAGAGTGCAGCACCTGTGTCGCGGGGTCCTCTTTTAACCCTCTCCCGGACAACAAACACAGGCGTAGTCGGTAAGGTCTTTTAGTGTGGATAATTTATTTAGCCGGCCTCCCCAGTGCACAGAAAATTATTTACAGCAAATAGAATTGACTTAGGTCAGTGTCAACAAAACGTCTGTATACCCGACCCAGCCTGCATGTTACCCTCCTTGTAACAGCTCACTGGACTCTCTCTCCCACCCCGTATGACCTGTCTCTTATATCCCGTAGCCCCTCCCCCTAGACGTAACAATCATTTCTTTATTATTACTGTAATCCTCACTGTCCCCCCTCAGCTTCTTTCCCACTGTAGTCTCACAACACACATGTATATACAGACTCTTAGGCAACTTCCAATCAGCCTACAATGTTTCACAAAACATTAAAACAATCCAAACAAAGGATGCAGTTCACGTGACCGTCCAAGCCCACGTGAACCCATTATTTAAACCCCGGAACACCATACCATCGGCTTGCATCATCCCGCATCATTGGAGATCACAGCGCGTCTCCTCGACCGACTTTATTAACAAGGTAAGGGGAAATAAGTTGGCCACCCTCTATGCTGCTCCAAATCCCCCCCCTTCACCCCTTTTTGGTTTATTGGTGTCTGTTAGAACTAATGGTGGCGGTGCGTATATGCGCCCCGATCAGCTGTCTGCGGCTGGGCGAGGTAACTCCGTCACAACCTGAAACACACACAAAGTTCATTTAAAGACAAGAACTATGAGCCAAGGCCGACACAAATGTGTTTTATCTACTTTATCATAAATGTAACAAAGTGTTTAGAAAGTTAGCACAGACATGTCATTTTTCATTTCTTTATGTGTCCATCTATAGAACGCTGCATGTTATAGTCTAAATCTGTCTGTTCTCTGTCAGAAACCTGCCTGCAGAAAATGAACCTAAAGTATGTAATGCAAGGATGTCATCACTGTTAGAGATGGAGAAAGCATAAAGTGACAATTATGAATCACTTAATATGATAAGGAGATTCTGCAGGTCATTAATCAATGTATAAAACTAAAATAAAATGTATTTTTAGTGACACAAGATACAAATATGGAAGCAAGATGTATAATTAGAATTATTTATAATAAACATTAATAAATCATTGCAATTTCTTTAACCATAAAGAATAACTAAATCCTTCAGGACAGTGTCTCATCAATGCACTGAACTCACTATGTTATCCCTCTAACAGCCTCCACATGTTCTCACTGTAATTTCCCCTCATGAATGAATTTATGCTGCACTAATCTGAATGTTTGCAGGGAAATCAAACGCATTTCACTCGCAGTACTCGAGCTGACTTACCTTTGTTTGAATGACGACTTGTACGCGCTGACTCCACAGACAAGGTACGAAATATGTCAGGCTACGTCAATAGCGGTTGGTCTTCAGGGTTTCTACTCCACGGCCGTATTTCATACGGGTCCACATTTCCAATGCACGCTATTTTCTGCAAGTACCGCTGCTTCGCCTCTGGACGCAATCGGTCTCTATACAGTCCATTCTCTTTTGAGCTGCTTTTAAGCATCTTGTAATCGTCGTTCCAACACAGTGTGTTTGATTTGATTCGTAGACCCCGAAAATGGTGCCGCGCTCCCACAATGCATTGCGGCGTGACGTCAACTCCAAAGCCCTATACAAGAATGGCTACATCTGAAACTAATAAATATATGTACAATATATAATAGTATATGCATTTCTGGATGTGTATACTAAATATTTTTCTACGTGTGTGTGTGTGTGTGTGTGTGTGTGTGTATACACATATTTTACAAATTAAATAGAGTAAACAATAAATAAAATATATAAAAATATACAGAGTTGAGACATGTGCAAAACAGTGGCATTACTGTACAGTATGGAGTGCATAATGTTAAAGTTCCAGTAGTGAAGCTGAGGTGTCTATGACGTGTTCAGCAGTCTGATGGCCTGGTGGAAGAAGCTGTCTCTCAGTCTGCTGGTACGGGACCGGATGCTGCAGAACCTCCTTCCTGATGGAAGCAGTCTGAACAGTTTATGGCTGGGGTGACTGGAGTCCTTGATGATCCTCCCCGCTTTCCTCAGGCAGCGCTTCCTGTAGATGTCTTGGAGGGAGGGAAGCTCACCTCCAATTATCCGTTCAGAGCACCGCACTACTCGCTGGAGAGCTTTGCAGTTGTAGGCGGTGCTGTTGCCATACCAGGTGGTGATGCATCCAGTGAGGATGCTCTCAATGGCACAGTGATAGAAGGTCCTGAGGATGCGGGGGCTCATGCCGAATCTTTTCAGTCTCCTGAGAAAGAAGAGGCGCTGCTGCGCCTTCTTCACTGTTTTGTTTGTGTGTACTGACCACGTAAGATCCTCAGCCAGATGTACACCAAGGAACCGGAAGCTGCTCACTCTCTCCACAGCAGCGCCGTTGATGGTGATGGGGGTGTGTACTTCTCTGCACCTCCGGAAGTCCACTATCAACTCCTTTGTCTTTGCGACGTTGAGGGTGAGATGGTTGTCTTGACACCAGTGGGTCAGGGCGCTGACCTCCTCCCTGTAAGCCGTCTCATCACCGTTGGTGATAAGACCCACCACTGTAGTGTCGTCCGCAAACTTCACAATGATGTTGGAGTTGTTAGTGGCTGTGCAGTCGTAGGTGTAGAGTGAGTACAGGAGAGGGCTCAGTACACACCCCTGTGGAGCACCAGTGTTCAGTGTGATGGGGGATGAGGTGATGCTGCCCAGTCTGACCACTTGGCGTCTGTCAGACAGGAAGCTAAGGATCCAGCTGCAGAGGGAGCTGCTCAGTCCTAGATCCTGCAGTTTCCTGTCCAGCTTCGAGGGAACGATGGTATTGAATGCTGAGCTGTAATCTACAAACAGCATTCTCACATACGTGTCTCTCTTCTCCAGGTGTGACAGGGCAGTGTGTAGTAGTGATGGGATTTCCGGCTCTTTTTAGAGATCCGGCTCTTTCGGCTCCGAACCGGCTCTTCAGGTTGTTTTGTTGCTTTAATTAATTTATTATTAACAATAATATAAAATTATGCACAAAAGGAATTACTAACGTAAAAAAAAGTGGTTTTATTTATATATGTTTATATATAAATATATGCGGTGGCCCCTAGAGACAAAACACGTACAAACTCCAAAACACATTTCTAGCATGAACTGAACTTCCAAAGCAGAGCTACTAGATCACTTAAATTACACAATTGAAAGCATGTGTGTATTGTTTGTGTATTTATACACAGGCACTCATATATATTCAAATAATTTAAAAAAAAGTTCATTTACCTGTTACTACCACACACCAAATCCGGTCGTTGGTACTTGCTGGCTTGTGTAGCCACAAGATAACAAAAGCTCAACACTGCGCCCAGCATCCTGGAGCACTTCTGTTGTCTTTTGTACGTGTTTTGGAGTTTTACGTGATTTGAAGTTTGTACTGTGCTTTGTCTCTAGGGGCCACCGTAAATATACTTTTATTTATTCACTCCACATAAAATGTAATAAATAAATCATATAATACAAAAATCAACTATTCACATTTCAACTTTTAACTATTTAAATTTTCAGCTTTTTCCTTTTACAAATTTAAAGTGAAACAACACAAAACACTGTTCTTCTCGGTTCACCGCATGGACAGGACACGGGACTCGGGGAAGTCAAGGGGAGGCGGGGTGTGTTTAAAGGTATGGGGACATTTGATAAAAGGAGGCCATTGGAGTTCCAATTAGGTGTGTGGAACTTGAGGTCTCATGGGACCTTAGCCCTGTTCTCAGTCACCTTTGATGATGTCACCCATTAGACTTCCAATGCTTAATCATCCAGGTAAGTAAATCCCCAAAGGTTGATTCTGTTCGTCTGGGCGTACATCATGTTTTCAGTGCAGGTCTGACAGGTCTGACAATTTTGTGGTTCCAGTCAGCTACGACCTTGGCAGGCCTTCAGCTGGCACCAGTGGGATAGCCACATGAGTGAAGATGGGAATTTATTGTCTGATCACTGTTTGGTCACACCAGAATCTCTTCTTTTCCCTTTTACAAAGGTTACCCTATTGTCCTGCAACGTGGAGAGTTATTTGTCAGCAGTAGATAAACTCAGCATTTGATAGCAAGTGTCTGTTAAATTTTCCCTATTTTAACACTGATGAGAGATAAGAAGCTGATCTTCATTTCATATGTGTGTGTGTTAGTAAGCTTGCATGCAGGTGTGCAGTGGAGCTGCGGATTTAGCAGGGCCTGTTTTGCCCCAGCTCCTTTTCCTACCCAAAAAGGCATTTCCTTAAAAGCTGCCTTTCTCTCACGTCTCTCTGTTTATGTATGCATTTTTTTAACCTTTTTTTTCCGATGCTGTGAACCTTTTGTCAACCTCCACGAGTCAGTCGGCCCCAATTTTGAATTCAATTTTCATGTGTTCTCACATTAACAACAACAGCCTTCATTTTTCCTCCTCAGAAGAAGCTTCTTCAGAAGAAGCTTCTCGGATGAGAGGTGAAACGTCTTCAAGCCCCTTGAAAAACAAGAGCCTAATGAGAAATTCATATTTAATAATTTTGAGACCAGGCATCAGAACGGTAAGTATGAGGCCACAATTGTGTGAGCTGTGGATTTACAAGGAAACTGGTTCTCTTTCAACACATTACATTTTGTGAGTGCATTTGTGTGTCACAACTGGCATCCAAAATTTCACAGGTACACATTCATTGCTGACACTGCATCAGGTTTTGATAACTACATACTTTTGGAGCACTTTGTAAAGCAAGGAATAACACCGTCTGTCACAATGAGGGGCAACAGGATCATTTTTATATACAGTGGGGCAAAAAAGCATTTAGTCAGCCACCAATTGTACAAGTTCTCCCACTTAAAAAGATGAGAGAGGCCTGTAATTTTTATCATAGGTATACCTCAAACTAAGAGAGACAAAATGAAAAAAGAAATCCATAAAATCACATTGTCTGATTTTTAAAGAATTTATTTGCAAATTATGGTGGAAAATAAGTATTTAGACAATAACAAAATGTCATCTCAATAATTTGTTATATACCCTTTGGCAATGACAAAGGTTAAACGTTTTCTGTAAGTCTTCACAAGGTTTTCACACACTGTTGCTGGTATTTTGGCTCATTCCTCCATGCAGATCCCCTCTAGAGCAGTGACGTTTTGAGGCTGTCGCTGGGCAACACGGCCTTTCAACTCCCTCCAAAGATTTTCTATGGGGTTTTCACACTGTCCATCGGCTTCTAAACATATTACAACAAATTGAAATAGTTCAAGTACAATACCAGACGCTATTTCATGACGACTTAGCGTTAGAATCCTTTAACTAAAGCAGAAAGCATGTTACCATAGCTAAAAACATGGTAAGCTGTGCTAATTAGCAGCCCACTAAAAAGCATCACATATCAGGTTTTTTACCACTATAACAATCAGTTCTAGCACAAAGTCAAGACACACTCACTTGTCCTGCCACATATCTCTACACACACACACACACACACACACACACACACACACACACACACACACACACACACACACACACGCGCGCACCCTATGGTCTGCCTTTCGCTAATCTCTTATCTAGTTTCATGCGTTTGAGGCAGTATCTATCTGTGAGAGCTATTGTTTCTCAACCCTGCTCTGGCTCACTCCCACATTCCTGCACACACACTGAGTCTGCACAAACAACTGTCAAACAATGTGAATCTAATTTTTCTACTTTTCTTTTATTGTGAGTGCTTGGGACAGTGCAATTATCCATAATATTTTGAGTGCTCAGCAGTGCAATTAACTATTATAGTGATGTAAAATTAATTACAGGTTCCATACCTTTTGCCAGCAAATGTTTTGTAAACCAAACTTTTCTAGTCCTCACAAGTACTTGTTCCAAAATCACTAAGTTTTTGATAAAAGTACAAAATCATTTGGTCTTAAAGGATTTTTATTCATTACTTAAAGTTGATTGACTTGCTTTGTGTTGTGAGAAATGCCTTAACTGTTTTAAGCATAAACTAGAACTCAGAATTGCGTCAGAGTGATAGAGGACAAACTGTATTTAAATTTTTGTACCTTAGTATACTGATTAATCTTGGTAATTCCATTAGCATGCATGATAAATGTTTGTATTTGTCTTGGAGAACTATATAAACATGCACAGATATCAAAATTTTTGTAACCAGCTGACAATAATTATTTTTCAGGCAACACCAAGTTTAAAATTGTGATTCATACAAGTATTAGCCCACCATCAAATTTATCTCAAGTGACTATAACATGTATATAGTACATATATTTTATTAAAAATGTGAAAGAGTGCTTAAACAGTAGTGCATGTGTATGTGTGTGCATGCACAATTAATCTGCTTATGACGTCCATGTACACCAATCCTGCTGAGATCGTTATGAACTAAATAAAGACTTGAATTAGTAACCAGTTTTATATGGTGAAACAAAAAGGCCTACAAGTGAACACAATGTATAAACAGGGCAGGATAAAATATTTGCATGTGACTGAGTTAAGCAGAATGTTTGGTTTTGTGATGCGAAACTGTAAGAAAAACATACCAGCATTGATAAGTAAGTGATCATGAGGTAGATGTTTCTCAAGAATTGGTTACGCTAGATCTTATCAGTATGCAAGACACCAGACACCTGTGTACATAATGCAAAACAAACTGTCGGGTTATCTTAACTCCACTGCTTCAAGTGAAGACTGGTTTGTTGGCAGTGATCAGAAAGTTTCAACATATCAAATAACATTAAACAGGCTACACTGGCTGAAAATATTTCAAGCACTTTTTTTTTCAATGAGATGGCAAGCTTTGCTGTAATTGGACATTAGCAGCCTTTAAATACAACAGACTGAGGTAGCATAACTAGTTCTACTGGAAGTGATGTGCCCATTACTGTGACTGAGGTAGGCTACTGATGTTGTTCTTTTTTTTCTTTTTTTTTTACCACTTTTAATGTTATAGCTAAGTAATATGCCTAAGAATCCATGAAATGGGCTGGAGAAAAGGTTAATTTGTTCTTTCCAAAATGAAATTCTCTTCCTTATTTACATTTGTATTTAACTGTACTTGGCGTTATTTAATTTCAAAGTAAAGATTAACATGGCTCAATGCATGGAGCAGCTATGAGTTCTTTACTTTATACTGCGGTTTATTTAGCAAAATGATCAGAATATTTTTTCAAGCCCTTATAGTTGCATTTAACCCATTCACTCAGTGAAGCACCTAGGGAGTAGTGTGTACGATCGTGGCTCAAGAGTTGGCAGTTTGTCTTGTAGTCGGAAGGTTG
>NW_024583538.1:45079-49415 GCF_018398535.1 Haplochromis burtoni
TCTGTCAGTCTGCCCCAGGGCAGCTGTGGCTACAACTGTAGCTGCCTCCACCAGTGTGTGAATGTGAGAGTGAATGAATAGTGGTATTGTAAAGCACTGTCTTCTGCTAAAATTTCTAGTTCCTAGGTTTTGGTTCCCCTTGTTCCCTCTGTTCCCATTCAGTCAGGTCTCTGTGTAAAGCCCGTGTCTCTGAGTCTGTGTCTTTGCATGTGTGTTGAGTTTCCTGTTTTATTGTGTTTTTATTTTATTATTTATTTTATCCGTGTCTTATGTCAGTGTATTCAGTTTTGCGTCCTCCCTGTCTTGTTATATTAATTTGGTTCTGCTGTGTCTCCCTCCTGGGCACAGTTTCCTTGTTTCCCTTTGTGTACATATAGTGTGTGTTCTGCTGTGTTCGTTGTCTGTTCATCTGCCACTGTCATGCCCCTTGTACCCCTGCTCTCTGTCTCCTCATGCTTCTAGGTATTCAGGTTTCTAGTTTCTTGTTTTCAGTTCAGGCTCATGTTAGGTTTTAGTTCTCCCAGTTTAGGTTCTGTTAGCTCCACACCAGTCATTTCCTGTTTTTTGGTTTGAATATCACCTACTGTAAATTAAAACTCACTCGCATCTAAGCCTGTGCCTGCATTTGGGTCCTTCTCTTATAACTCCACGTTTGCTGCCGCAGCCGTGACAATACACAGGAGGTGTAATCATTCAAAGATCTATTTGGGGTTTCCTGGATTTTCAATGAACCACAATAAATCTGCATGTTGAAATGTGTAAGATTTTTGATACTGTCATCAAATTATCTATCATGTAGCCTTTGCTGAATTTGCATGTTTATGCCACTAAAATCGTGCATTTTCTCATATATTTATTATGTATTTTATATAAACAAGGTTTCTTGTTTAAAACATTTCAACCTTAACCTTTGTCTATAAGCATAGTATAAGACCAATGTGTAAAAATACTACAACTTTTTTACAGGAACTGACTTTGGAAAAATGAGTGCAAAGGAAAAGAAGAAGTGAGTTGTTTTGTTTTTAGTTTAATATACTATCTACAGTAACGGCAGTACCTCTTGTTTCCTTGTCTTCATCCTGAGTAGGGAGGGATTTTAATATGATTTTGATGCCTTTCAAGTCTCCTTGGCATGTAGAAAAAAAGCAGAAAGGGGATTTGCATCTGACTGAGCTTTGCTGAAGTTTTTTGTTTTGTGATCCACAAAAGGTTGCAGGTTTCCCTTAATAACCTTATAAAGAGTACATTTGCATTATGGCTGAAACTAGTACTAGCACCACTGACATTCTGATCAATGTCAGTGGTGCTCTTCCACAATGTCAATGGTCATTGATCAATGGTCATAAAAATTACCATATTTATGATCACAAAACTGACCTCACAATCAGTGGTAGCCAATGATGCTAGTTTTAGTCATTATGCAAATGTACTGTTTATAAGGTTGAGAAAACCTGCATTTAGCTTAGACTGAAGAAGTCGCTTGGATGGGTGACCAAACATTGTTCCAACTGAAAAAAATTACATCTAGATGAGTAGAATCAACAATTTGGAATTTCCTTATCTGGATGATTGAGCATGCATCAAAACACATATGTAGTTAGGTCTATAATTTGCTATAGTCTTGCCTCAGATATAATTCAAGGGGTTTAACAAAAGTTTGGATTAATAGTTGAGGAATTAAAGCCATTTTTATACACAGTGCCCCATTTTCAGGTGCTAAGAACTGAACAAACTTTTATTTGAATAATACCCTGACAAGCAGTTTCATGGCAACAAGCCTGTCCTCTTGTTCACGAAAAACTAAACAGACAAATTATAGAATCTTTGAACAAAAGTCTTTGTAGACCTGAACTGTGAACATCACACTTCTGAATCTTTCTTTTTTGGGGGTGTCAACAATGTGTCATCTCATTTTATCACAAGGTTTGTTTGTTTTTTATTTAAAGAAAATAAAATCAAAGAGTTTAATGGCTAAGCATATATGTCAGTTACATGTGCTTGTCTAACTTAGCTCTTGCTCTTATCCATAATGGTATCATTGTATTAGGAGGATTCACTTTGGTTTAAATTTAGTTTAACTTCCATTTAATGCTACTGCTTTGTTTAGGCCTTTCGGACCCAAAGCACCACCCTTTCTTGACTACCTAAAAGATATTCTAAATCGATATCCAGATGGTGGACAGATTTTAAAGGTAGGTATAAAACTACACATAACAATTACTTGATACAATACCTTATTTCCTTTTACATTTTGTCAATAATACACACCCCCATTATTCTTATATTTATTTTGAAACCTAACAATAGGTTGTTTCATGTTTCTTTCATCAACAAAACAATCCGCTACAGTTACATATTCTAATAATGGATTCATGAAAACCACTGAAGCTGGCATTTAAATTGATAGATCCCAGCAATAATGATAATATGGTTGTTACGCCCCTAGTCTAGGCGTGTAGAGACGCACATAAGGTTGGAGGAGAGAGACACAAATACCCGCCCTGGTTCCCAAGCCAAACATCCAGAACCAGTTGTGAGTAAAAAAAAGTGATTTTATTGAAGGTAATGAAGCATAGCTCCAGGGTGAACCCAGGCCAAAATAATAAACAAAACCTATTAAGTCCCACCAGAAAAGACTAACTGAACCCTAAGAAAGAAACAGAACAAACAAATGACAATACTAACCCTCGCTGCCTAACCCGGAGAACAGGAGAAACTGTTCCAAAGAAAAAGGCGGCTCACCCTTTCCGCTTCAGCCTAAGGGTGCCTAAATGCTAAGTTAATGCACCAGGAGCGGCTCTCACAGATCACGCTCACACAAATACACAGTAAAAGTATAGGTTGGAAACCAGGGTCAGGACTGCGTCGGCTGTCAAGCTACTCGCTCTCTCTCTCTCTCAGGAGCTGTCAGAGCGGCTTTTTGAACGTGGTCACCTGTTCCACGGTCCAATCAGCTGCTCGCTACTCTTCATTAGGGGAGGGACCTGCAAAGAGTCTTAAGCACAGTAAAGAGACAGAACAAAGCAGCCCACACAGTGTTCTTATGGCCACAGCCGTAACAATGGTCTTTTAGCAATATTTAGTGCCATAAATGTATAGTGCACTGCCTGCTTTTAACACTAAAAGTAAATTGATGTGTTTCATTCTTATGCTGGCGAAAGAATTGTTATTTGTGTCGATATGCTAGAACAGTAATAAAGATGCTTATATTTTTAACATGTTTGTTGAATTGTTTGTGTGCCAGTGGATTTTTGCACTTTAAAAGAAATACAATTTGAAAGAAAGAGACAGGTTATTTCAAATTTGGTCAGACACTGAACTGACACTAATCCACCTTGAGAATTTTGTGAATCCATGAATCTTCTTTGCAGCATTATCCACATTTGAAGTTTTGGCTACTGTCATGGCAACTCAAAATCTGCCTTACAGGGCAAGCATATTTGTTTATTTGTTTTTCTCAGTTAACTTACAAACGAATACAGTGTACTTACAGCAGAACAAGAAGGGTAACATTTACTAAAAGAAAAAACATCAGTTCGATCTGTATATAAAACATACAACTTTTTAAAAGTTTCTTCAAGGAGCAAACGCTGCAAAAAAACAACAACATCCCCTATTGTAGATCCTCAATTCCTACAGAAAGTAGGAATAATGAGTTGGTTTTAGGATTTCTTATTGTGATTTGTTCATGTTATTTTTCCTAATACAAAAAGTCAAAATACATGCTGTGAGAAAGGTCTGTTAACTATCTTTGAGGAAGTATAAGTGCTAACTTTGTTCTTCTGTTGTCTGGTAATTTTTTTATTTATTTTGTCAATCAGGAGCTGATTCAAAATGCAGATGATGGTAAAGCCACAAAAGTGTTTTTCATCCTTGATGAGCGAAGCTATGGGACTGAGAAACTTTGGAAAAAAGATCTAGGAAAATACCAAGGTATTCATAAAGCTGAAATATTACATTTTTCACAACATATAAGAGTATATTGGATGTTAAGAAGTCACTGAGCAAATACAAGAGAATATAGAATATTTATACTGTTAGGCAAACATTTTTAACAATAGAAATGATTGTGAGTTATGATTCTTTTCCCTACACTGAGCCATTACAACTGATTTTAGGGTTTCACGGCCTGCTAAATCCACTTATTAAAAAATTTCTTGTTTGTATTCCCATCTACTGATATTTTAAATATGTTAATATAGCACAAGGTTCAGTTAGCTTTGCACAAAAGTAGAAACATCCTCCAAAGAGCTAATTTTTACTTCCTCATTTTAAGTACAGGGTGGGCCATTTATATGGATACACCGTAATAACATGGGAATGGTTGGTGATATCA
>NW_024583538.1:51316-52854 GCF_018398535.1 Haplochromis burtoni
CCACCCATCTTGAGAAGTTTGCCCCCTCACATATACTAATGTGCCACAAACAGGACTTTAATATCACCAACCATTCCCATGTCATTACAGTGTATTCATATAAAAGTCCCACCCTGAACATTTCAGATCCTGTACTTTTTTACTTTTACTTGAGGAAAGAAGTTAAATCAGTACTCCAACTTTTACAGGAGTATTTTTAACACTAGTGTCTGTACTTTTTTTTGGGACAACTTTATTTATGATTTTCCAATGTGACAAAAATACAGAATAATATAACTGGAATTGCGATAAAATAAATAAATGAAAGGGGGGCTGCATTTGTTGCAGTTCCTGTTGGCTTGCAGATAGTAGGTGGCTTTAAAGAAAAAAAGAAAAGAAAAACACAGATAAAAGTAGTAATACATCATACTTCAGTAAATAACAGCTTCTCCACATATTCAATAAAGGATGAACAGGTTTTGTAGTATTTACTTTGAGACCCTCTCAAACTGTATCTCAAATGCTCTATCTGCAAGCACCTCATCACCTCTCTTAACCACTGAACAAACACTGGGGGACAGGAATCCTTTCATTTAAGAAGAATTAGCCTAGGCGAGTGGCTCCAGCAGATCCCGGGAATAACATCTCTATAAGATCTCTGTCCAGAAGAGCGCAGTCCTGGGAACAGCTAAGATACTGCGCAGGACCCTCAAGCTCCCAGGCCTCTGGTAGAGGACCCAAGCTTGAAGGATAAACCGCCCGCAGGGGCGTGCTGGGTGTTGTTTATATATATTTGTGTGTGTGTGTGATGACACAAAAGTGTTCACAACAATATTTGCCCTATTTGTTTGTCAGAACAGGTTAAATGTAATATAAAGGTTTAGGGTATGTATTATAAATTTGAATTAAGCATAACGTTAGATTTAGAAACATAAAGCAAGCTTTTTAAAATTAGATATTTCTGTCACAGGTGCTAATATGACACAAATGGTTTTTTTTGCTAAGGTCCTGCTCTCTATGCCTACAACAATGCGACATTCACTGATAAAGACTGGGAAGGAATTCAGACGGTTGGAAAGAGTGTGAAGCGCGATGACCTGAACAAAGTCGGGAGGTTTGGAATTGGCTTCAACTCCGTTTATCACATAACAGGTGAAACCCATTGGCATCAGTAGTATTTCAGAATAAAACAAGCTGCATGCCAGATGACGCATATCCACTAAACGCCCACTAAGAACCTAAACATTTAACAGGAAAATATCTTTACTTTATCCACAGATGTGCCAAGTATATTCAGTTCAGAGCACCTTGGCATGATGGATCCCCAAGAAAAAATATTTGGAGAGAGAAATGGAGGGTTTTGCTGGTCTTTGGGTGATGCTGAAGACCAAGAAGTTCTGATGAATATGCATGATCAGTTTCAACCATTTAGGGATATAATCTCACTTGTATGTGAACATGGATGGTCAAAAGTTGTCATGGAGGATCAGCACTTCAATGGGACAATTTTTAGATTTCCTTTACGCAATGAAGCATCAGAAATTTCTGATAATCTGTAT
>NW_024583538.1:53861-67689 GCF_018398535.1 Haplochromis burtoni
AAAGACGACAAACTCAGTCTTTTGGAATACATTTTAGGTGATGAACAATACAAAGAACTTGAGGGTCTTCACCTCCTTCCACTCAGTGATGGCTCTTTCAGATATTTCACATACAAAGAGGAAGACACTGCTTTGATTGACAGCCATGAATGTCCAAGGTAGGGTTTCCATACATCTATCAATATTTAAAATAAATGTTATATTCATTATGACTAAAGTTGCCATTTTTATGTGTTATTCACATATTGATTGAAACTGAATATTTGGAAGGTTCAGGAATGTTTCCATACTGAATGAACTCCTAACAGTTTGATCGACAGAATCCATTGCACTTTTTTATAGAGTCTTGCTGCCATTCTGTAAACCCTTCTTCATCCCACATGATCTGACACCAGCCTGCAGTGCAAATCTGAAAGAACTGGCCAGAAGAAGTAAGTGAAAGTAATTTTAAACAATGCAGAGTCATTTGTACACAGCTACACATTTTAGCTCACACATTTATTCTTAACTTTAAAAAAATAAAAAATCTTTTTGATCTGCTCTTCAGATTTCTTCAAGGTCACCAACATTGATGCATCCCATTTGGCTGAATATGCAAGACAATATTTGCCACCAGACTGGAAGCAGGCAGGGAAGAACCTTGTTACATGGGACAACAACAACAGTCAGCATCCACCTTCAGACTGGTTTCAAGAATTTTGGAGGTTTCTCAACAGTCATTTTAATGAGTTAAGTGCTTTCACTGAAATACCTCTAATACCAATCAGTCCTCTGTCTGGCAGTCAGACTGTATCAGTCGCAAAACTACAGCAGAACACAACTCTGATCTTTCAGAAAAGTAAACAGCTGAATTTGCCAGACCAAATAGCTCAGCTGGTGAACAAAGTTGGTGGCACAGTGGTGAGAGGAAATGAGTGGCTCAAGCATGTAGACCTTGACTCGTATGTGCTGTGCCCATCTCCAAGGAGTGTTTTGAAGGTCCTGATGAATTTAGAGTCCCAGCATCTTATCACAGAACTCAAATCCGCCTCTCACACAGCACACAATGAACTAAAAGATTATCTTTCTTATCTGGATTCTCTCTCAGAAAAAGAGAAAGATTTTCTCTTGAAGTTGCCTTTGTTTCAAACAATGAAAGGATTGAGTGTTGCAGCTCAATCGAAACAAGCTGTGCTTCTGATCTCAGGCCTAACAGTACCAACAGAGCTCCCTATGCCTGATTCCATAATCCAGTGTTCTACTGAGACTGACCGCAGACTGTTACAGATGCTCAAAGTTCATCTCTTGGACACCGCTGAAGCAGCCAATGTTCTTGTTGACAGCATAAGGAAAGGCGCTTGCAGCAGTGACGACACTAAAAAAACAATGACTTGGGTTTTACAGTATGGTAAGGTGTTTTTCTCACAAAACGAATCCCTGAAATGTAGGTGTAAGGACTTGAGCTTCATTGAAATGAATGGACAGCTGAAAAAGGCATCTGACTTTTTTGATCCAAGAATTCAGACTTTTAAAGTCATCTTTGAGTCAGACTTCTTTCCACCGCCTCCATACACTCATTCACTGCAGATGCTGGAAAGCTTGACAGAAATCGGATTACTGAATAAAGAGATGGATGTCTCACCTGAACATTTGGTACATGCTGCCACCCTGACTGACAAACTGTGTGTGAACTCACAAACTGAGGCTCTAAGAAGAGCTCAGGTTCTGTTGAAAATGTTGGAAAGTAATGATTTACTGTCAAAGTTTTCTCACAAACAACTTCATTGCCTCAAAATGTTAAAATGGATCCCATGTGAACAACCTGGAAGTGACCAGAAATTCAGTGATGAACCTCAGAAATATTGTTTGTTTTGCCCAAATGAAATAAGAGATTCTGTGTATAAGGACATTGTTGGACATGTAATGCCTCTAGTAGGTAAGCTCAGTGACAGAGTTAGCAACAGCCTTGGTCTCAAAGACCTACCACCACCTGAAAAAGTGATTGAAAATCTGTCAGTCTTGAAATCAAAAGCACTGGAAATGGCTAAACCTGACACAGATGTAGACTTCAAAAGACAGCTGCACAGCATTTACAAACACATGCAAGACAATGTCTCTGTATTTGTTACAATGATGAGCAAGGAGACATGTTGGCTATGGACCGAGAACCACTTTGTTGCACCCCGGGATCTGGTTCTTGAATACCCAAATAATCTAGATCTGAGTTCTTACATTGGGAAGGTGCCAAGTGAATTTTTGCCATACAGAACATTGTTCCAGAGGTTTGGCCTGAGAACAGTACTTTCAGATGAAGACATTTTGGGCATTCTGTACTCCATCCAGCAAACAATTGAAGCAAGACAACTGCCATTTGCAAGTTCCTCAGAGGTCAAAGTGTCAATAGAAATTCTCAACTGGCTCTGGAAAGAGAAGAAGACTGTTCAGGATGACATCCCAGTGCCAGTTATTGCTGAGGGAGGAAAATTTACCCTTAAACCACGATCAACAGCTCTTTTCTGTGATGTAAGCAAAAATGGACTAAAAGAACTAAACTGCAGAGAAGAGGAAATTTATGTCATACATGAGGAAATCCCAAAAGCAGCAGCTGAATGGCTGGAAATTCGTTTTCTCAGTACCCACATCCTTGATCCAGAGGAGATAGGAATAGAGCAGTGTGGACAATCTGAACCAATAACAATGAGGATAAAAAACATTCTTAAAGAGTACGATGAAGACAGTGACATCTTCAAAGAGCTCATCCAGAATGCAGAGGATGCTGGGGCAGATGTTTGCAAGTTCTTGGTGGATTTCAGAGTACACAGAGATGCCCCTGAAAGCCTGATTGACCCTGACATGGCTCTTTGTCAGGGACCTTGTCTTTGGGCTTTCAATAATAAGCAGTTCACAGCAGAGGATTGGAAAAATATTATCAGAGTTGGCTCAGCCTCGAAGGAAAACAAAGTGGAAAAAATTGGAAAGTTTGGACTTGGATTCAACACTGTGTATCATGTGACAGATGTCCCCTCCATCCTTAGCGGCAACACTCTTCTCATACTTGATCCAAATGTTACTCATCTCACAAAGCATATCAAACACAAAACAAACCCTGGAATCAAGCTGGATCTCTCTCAACAGCAACTCTTTCATTGTTTTCCTGGTCATTTTGGATCATATGAAAACATTTTTGACTGTAACTTTACCAGAAAAAGTCCTCCTGAACCCTATCCAGGCACTCTGATCAAACTACCTTTCCGAAGTGAAGAAGAAGCTGTCAAATCAGAAATAAGCACAAATGTATATCAAAAACCCAATATCCTTCATTTTCAACATCTCTTTTCTAATAATTCAAAAACCCATCTGCTTTTTTTAAAGAACATCATTACATTATCCCTCCAAAATATCCCCCACAATGGATCAACTCCACCAAGAGAAAATGAAATAGAGACCATCTTCTCTGTGTCCAAAACCACTGTGAGTGCAATGGAGATTCCTGATGACACCAGTGTGTCCAAGCAACGTCATGCTGAGAAATCACTGACGAAACTTGATTTTAAATGCAAAGGACTAATTGAATCTTGCACAGTCAGAATTATCCAAATATCCAGTCAGCAGTCTAATGAAAATGAAGTTCAGCTCTGGCTCCTGTACAACTGCTTTGGGACAGATGAGTCCTTTAAAATGGCCATTCACAAAAAGAACCAGGCCAGTTTCTCTTTGCCCATTGGTGGGATTGCTGTGCCCTTGCAAAATGATCCGGAAACTGGAAAATTTACCACATTACAAACAGATCTTGTTGGACAGGCCTTTTGCTTCCTTCCTCTTCCCATTCACACGGGTCTTCCTGTCAATGTAAATGGCACATTTGCGATGACAAGCAACCGAAAAGCTCTGTGGGAAACTGGAGTGAAAAATGACTGGAACAAAGCTCTCCTTCAGGATCCAGTAGTGACAGCATATGTTACTGTACTCAATGCACTAAAGAAAATGTCAGAAAATAAACAGCTGGTGAGTTACTGTTATCACACCTTTTGGCCTGAGAGAGAGAAAGTGAGTGAAACTTTCAAGCCTTTAGTGGATGCACTTTACTCAACCATTGTTGATGACTCTGTTGGTCCAGAGCTCTTTAGTGATGGAGAACAATGGTTCTCAATGAACAATGCCATATTTCTACATGAGAGCATTGAAAATGATGAAAAGATTGGTGACCTTGCAGTTCAAGTTTGCCAGAAATATGCAAAAGGACCCAATCATGTTGTTCCTCTTCCACTGTGGCTGAGAAATAGCTTCAGACAGGCTGGCCTAGAAAAGGTTTTACAAAACAGGACCTGGAACTGGGAGAAGTTCTACAGAGAAGCAGTGTTCAGTAACCTAACTACAATGGACTCGACGAGTAGAGATACCCTTCTGCTACATGCTATTGACCTTCATATCAAAGAAATTGACAATCTGCTGCTCTGCTATGCATGCATACCCACAAAGGGTGGACAGCTCCAACATGTCAGGAAACTTGTGAATCCTACAGGGAAAGTGGCCTGTCTTTTTGAACCCAAAGAGGGACGCTTGCTTGATGGATCCGAAAATGACTTCAGATCTCCAAACAGGATTCAGCGTTTGGTGGAACTCGGTATGGCAAATGATCATCTCCCATTGGAAGACATCACAGAGAAAGCAGGCACAATTAATAAAACCTGGAGCATTGACAAAAAGAAAGCATTTGTCCACTTGAAGTGCCTTTTTGAACTGATGAAAAATCACATTGATGATGAAGACTCTCACCACTGGGAAACACTGAGGACAACTGCATTTCTTCCAGCATATTCCCCTGGTGATGCAAAAATGGAAGGAAATGTAACGCTTAAAAGGCCCACAGATGTTTTTAGTGACGAATGCTCCCTTCTCGTTAACATGACACAACCAGTGCTGGATAATAGTAATTTGAAAATACACCACAGTGATCCAGTCCTAAAGATCTTGGGCGTGAACAGCACTCCGAAGCCAGAGGTGGTGCTCCAGCAGCTTCATGAAGGAAGCAAACAAGCACACTCCATTGACAGATTCATGCTTTACAAAATAGCATTTGAGTGCTATACGTGTCTGGATCAGTGGATCTGTGACTCTGGAAATGCCACTTACATTTCACAACAAGCGAGTTCATTTCCATTCATCCTCATTGGCGATACATTTGTGAATGTTGACCGTGTAGCTGAGAATGGGCAATTTGAAGCAAAGCCCTACCTCCACGTACTTCCAGATGTCTTCACAAGATTCAGGAACCTCTGGACATGTATAGGTGTTGAAAAACAATTCACAACCATTCAGTTCCTAACTGTGTTGCAGGAATTAAAAGTTCAACATGGAAACAAGCCCCTACCAAAGAGTGATCTCTCAGTTGTCTTCACAATTTTAAACAAAGGGATATTTGAGGTCAAAGGCAAAATCACAGATGACTGTCTGATACCCAATGAGCATGGAGTTTTGCAGATTGCTAGTGAGCTATTTTACAATGACAGCCCATGGATGCCACTCACTTCAGGTTTCACATTGTGTCACGAGAATATCCCACGTGTTATGGCTCGCCACCTTGGAATCAAAACAACAAGGCATCATTCTCTGGAAACCCACATAGTTGATGACCTTTCACCATTAGCTTTTGAGTTTGAACAGCAGGAACAGCTGACTGTTCGTATTAAAAACATAATTTCAGCCTATCCATCAAAGAAGGATATCCTTAAAGAGCTCATCCAAAATGCTGATGATGCAGAAGCAACAGAAATTCACTTCATCTGGGACAAAAGACAACATGGGAAAGAAAAAACATTTGGGGAAAAATGGAACAATCTCCAGGGTCCAGCACTTTGTGTGTTCAACAACAAAGTGTTTTCTGATGCTGACATTAAGGGAATTCAACAGCTGGGAAAAGGAGGAAAGCAGAACACCTCAGGGAAGATAGGAAAGTACGGAGTTGGATTCAACTCTGTTTACCATCTGACTGACTGTCCTTCGATCCTTACAGGAGATAAACAACTTTGCATTTCTGACCCCAATCAAAATTACATTGAAAATCACTCAAATAAACCACGATATGGCATTGGCTATAAACTCGCTGACACTTTCAAAGAAATGTACGTAGATGTCTACAAATCCTTTCTTCCAGACAAATTCTCTCTTAAAGAGGGCACCATGTTCAGATTACCTCTGAGAATGGATACAAATGCAAATACCTCCAAAATATCACAGCAAGGAGTCACTGACCACGACATGGAAGAACTGTGCTCTGCCCTATCTGAAGATCCTGAAGGAATAATGCTCTTTCTGAAAAACATCTGCAAAATCAAAGTCCATGAAATCAGTGACTATTCAGGTGGACTTCAAACCATCTTTGAGGTTGAAAAAAATCTGCCACAGAAAAGTCGGGACGAGAAAGATGCTTTTGTAAAACATCTACAAAATGCACTGCAATCAGACAAAACAACAACACAAAAGACTTTCTATGAAACCACAATTTACATGTCAAACAAAAGACAGAGTACGTGGATTATTGCAGAACAATTTGGCTCCTTCAAAGAGAGCTGCGAATTAAAACTATCAGACAAACTTCCCCAAGCATCATTAGCAGCACGTGTGAACACAAAGGGATCCAGCATTATGGATTTTAAAGGAGAAGCCTTTTGTTCACTTCCTTTGCCAGGGAAAACTGGACTGCCAGTACATGTCAATGGAAACTTTGAGGTTGATTCTGCCAGGAGAAGCCTTTGGAAAGAAGATGGGAAGAGTAACAAATCAAACTGGAATGAGATTTTGAAACAGAATGTCATTGCTCCACTTTATGCAGATCTCTTGCATTATATCAGGTGCAGCATTGCAGTCAAGAAAGTTTCCCTTACATTTATTGACTCATGTCAATACTTGTGTTTTTGGCCAACTGTGTCTGAGGATGTTTGCCCAGACTGGCATGAAATGATACATGAAGTATACAGATCACTGAAAGAAAAAGGCCTTGATGTAATCCCTGTGATGAAGAGCTCAACATGTATTGCAGATACAAAACTTAAAGAATTCTCATTTGACTGGTGTAATGTCAATGAAACAGACTCACTTGAGGCCCCTTACCTTACAAACTTGACAAACTACAAGCTGATGCTCATCTTGGAAGATCTTGGAATGAAGCTGGTTCCTTATTCCACAAAAATGGAGAGGATTTGGAGAAGTTTCAGATCTGCTGGGGCTGAAGTGAAAGAGGTCAGTCCCTCCACTGTGCGGAATTTTCTACGAGCAAAACCTCTCAATGATCCAACCCAAACAGATGACGATTTGCCTTTACCCATAAGTTTCACTTTGATCAAAGATGAGAGCAGATGTTCAGAGCTCTTGAGATTTTGTTTAAAAGATTTCTCCTCAGAAAAGGTCACCCAGGACAATGCGAGTTTGCTCGAAGGGCTTCCACTTTTTCTCACAAAAGATAAAGTATTGACAGTTTTCAGCTCCCAGTCACTCAAGTGGATATCAGGATATGAAGATCTCTTCTTTCACTTTAAGAACGAATTTGCAGACTATCAGACAAACAAAGACCACATTAAACTTCTTCAAAGTTTAAAACTCATCCAAGAAATGACATTTACCTACTCAGAGGAATATCTGAAATCATTAATTCAGCATCTTCTTAAGAACTGTGAAGTTGATCCACACACTGGTCTTCATGTCCCAAATGAGAAAATGTGGAAGTGGCTGAAATCACTTTGGATGTTCATAACAAGTGAAATTAAACTACCAACATTTAGAGATGACGAGTCAAGTCTGAAACTAAGTGATGTGAGGAAAACCTTCAGCGACTGCTACATTTTACCTGTTGTGTGTCCAAGGTTGAACGACAAGCACTTCCTGCAAACAATGACACACATTTCAAGTGTTGTGTTTGCCTCACAGAAACACAAAGACAGATCAGGCATCCTCTTCAAACTTGGTTTTATGAGGTTTGATCATGTTTTCTTCTCTGATATGGACCGATGGATATATTCATCTCTACGAGATGAACTTCTTGATGTAGATGATGAAAGCTCAGTGTTGGATCAAGTCTACAACATTAATCGCTCAGAGTTTTCCCACCTTTCAAATGATGAAATGAAAGAGTTTCAGATGTTCCTGCAATTGGGATTATCAAAGTCCAAAGACAACGAAGGGTATGTGAGGAAACTCAAATCCTTACCAATATTTGAAACAACACATGGTGAACGAGTGAGGATTGATGGAACTAAACAGGTTTATGTTCTCAACATCGAATATTCAGTCATATTTCCAGATTTGTTCAACCTACCTAACAGCAACAGCATTTTTCTCAAGTACAACTCCGAGAACCACATGCTGTCAGAAACAGTCAACATTCAGGTCCTGAAGGATTTGGAGTATTTCATGACGTTCATTCTACCTGTTGTACACCAACTCACAGAGGCGCAGATTCTTCACAGCCTCAAGCTGTTGCTGTTACTAGATTACTCTTTGAAGGAAAGGGAAACTATCATCTCCTCACTGAAGACAGTGAAACTGATTAGCAGTTCTCAAGGTAGACTGGAACCTGCATCATACTACTTTGATGAGAGTGTGGAGCTGTACAAACGAATGTTACCCCAGGAGAAATTTGTACCTGACAGATTTTGGACTGAGCTGTGTGAAGGAGATGACTGCACAACAGAAAAAGCAAAACAGCTGGTCAGAGAACTTGGAATGAAGCATGTTGTGTCAAACGATGAGATAATACTTTTTGCGTACCAGCTGGAATCAGAAGCAAAAGGAAAAGAAAAAATTGAAGACCTGAAACTAAAATCATCATTACTTTTCAGGGAAGCCTTGAGTAAAGCATGTGATGCCAAAGACAACAACGAAAGTTTGCTGAAAAACATTGCCGATATCAAATTCATTTTTCCAGTGATTATTCAAAAAGAACTGTCCAACTACCACCAACCATTTGCTCCTGAAGGAATTACTGTTAAAATTAGAGGCTCTTTGATTGAAAAAAATCCAGAGCATCAGGATTTGATTTGGACCTCAATGCCAATTATTCACTTACCAGTTTATACACAAGAACTTATGCAGATGATGAAAAATGCAGGAGCTCATGAGGAACCACCTCCAAACTGTGTAACCAGTAACATAAGAAACATCTGTCAGTCACCATGTGAAACTGACCAGCTGATCAAAACACAAGCTAAAGTGTTCAGAAGTTCCTACGCTTACCTGCAAGCAAAAAGATTTGAAGGAAACCAGCTGGCTGGTCTTCCTGTTGTGTTGGTTGAAAAAGACACAAAACTTATGAGGCCTGATGACGTGTGTCTGTTGCTCTCCCATGATCTGGACTTCAGACCATATCTGTACAAGATTACTCCAGAAGATGCAATGTATGCACCGTTCTTTCAGAAAATTGGTGTAAAGAACGAAGCTACTGCAGAGCAATATTGTAATGTTTTGGCAGCAGTTTACGCTGATTCCTGTGATAAAAAAAAACTACATTCGAACCAGTTGATAACTGTGAAACGAGCTGTTGAGCAGTTATTTAAGTCAATCAGTACTCAGGGAAACCAGACCTTTCTTGAAAATGTTGAGACTCTGTATCTTCCTGCAGTAGATGGTAAATTATACCCATCATCCACAATCTACTACAACGACACAGTGTTTGAGACCAAAAGGTTGGAAGAAGCGCTGGAGAACAAGTTCCTGCTGCTTGAGAAACTCAGTGAATGTCATTTGGGCAATGACAAATACAAGCATCATCAGCTGTTGCAACTGCTGCCTCAGAAATTTCAGCCAAAGATGCTGTCTGAGTTCACAGAGGAAAGAGTTGTGGAATCAAAGATGCAGCTTTGTGAACTTGGGACTGGCTGTGAATTTAGTGGATGGTTTGATAAACATCTCTCCTCAGGATTCTTTAAATATGGAGTCATTTGTCTTATTAGAGAGAATTCTCAAGGCAAAATAACACAAGAAGATGCCACTAAAATGTGTGAGAAGACGTTTGGCAGTATACAAATTTTGTGCTGCAAAACTTTGGAAACAGCTCTCTGGCTTGATAAACAGCCACTTCCCAAGACTGATGAAGAAACTGATGTATCTGTGGAACGAGGGCAACAAGGATGCACCTTTTACTTAAAGCACAATGATGACATGGCTCTCAAAGTGATAAATGAAGTCATCATGACACTGACAAAAGAGATTAATGCTCTTTTAGGAAACAGAATTGCATTGGTTCACCTTCCAGTGCTGGGACAACTCCTCATGTGTGATGATCTGCAAGATGTTTGGAAAACTTTGGCTAAAAATCACATCCGTGATAGTGCTGAAACTGAAAGTTCCTCTTGTAGTCCAGCAGCCCCTGGGACAGAGGTTTCAGGAGAATGGCATGGTTGTTTGGACATGAATGTCCTCAACAACTTTGAAGAGGGGGAATATGTTGGCTACAGCACTGATGACAAGTACATTTATGCAGTTATTGTTGAAGAACTGCCTGGTCACAATGGGCGATATTCATTGAGATACAAAATAGAAGTAGGAAAAGATGAGCCCATTGAAGTCAGCTGTGTTGATCTGTTTCAGTTTAAACGAGAAAAGAAGGTAAAAACAGAAGGAAGGAAATGCATGGAGCCAGGACCACAGAAGAAGACGCTAAAACCAGAAGAAAACACTTGCATGGAACTGGCAGGAGCTGTGCCACATTATTCTAAACCATCAACAAGTTCCTTACCGGCATCTGTTGAGGAAGCTAAAAGGGAAATTGATAAATGCTTGACAGAGATCTGGAGGCTTCCTGAGGAGGAGAGGCACAAAGCCATCAAGAGACTGTACCTCAGGTGGCACGCTGACAAAAATCCGGATTGCCAGTCTCTCGCCAATGAGGCATTCAAATATTTACAGAATCAAATTGATGAGCTCAGCAAACCCAAAGCTGCAGGCTCGACCTTTTCAAGCAGAAATGCGAATTTCAGAGGCTTCTATCAACAGTGGAATCAGGAGGCCAGGTACCACAGAAATAGTCGAGAGAGCTTCTCTAGAGGCTATGAAGGTTTCCATTCCTACAACTTCTGGACCCACAATGAAAATGTCCCAAGGCCAGACAGAGAAGAGGCCAGACGCTGGTGTAGACAGGCTCGCTGTGATCTCAATGCAGCTCACAAAGACACTGGTAGAGGGAGCACAGAGTGGTGTCTGTTTAAGGTCCATCAAGCAGTGGAAAAGTCTCTCATAGCAGCATGCTATAAAAGAAATGGACAACACCCCAACAGCAGCTCAATTTCAACCACTGCTGCACAAGTTTCCCACTACAGCCTCCAACTGAGAGATCTGCCTGAGATTGTGAAAAACCTGCAGACACTCGGGGTGGATCCCAAAAAGACTCAATATCCCAACTGCCATCCATATCCCCACATACCGAACGGACAATTCAGATCAGAGAATGAAATGCTGGTACTGAACAAGGCATCTGAGCTCCTTAATAAAATAGAAGCATATGTGAATTAAGGACTCAAGACAGACAAGGCATTAGTCAGTGTAACTGTTTTCCTACATGTTAAAAAGGATGATATCCACAGTGTAAAACTGAAATATTATTTAAGATCACAACCAAACTGAATTTAAGTTGTATTATTTTTCTCAGTAATGATCACTGAATTATGTTAGTATGAAGTATAAACATCCAAGGTTTTTTGTGCACATTCATGAATAATCACTGAGAAAATCACTGTATGTAATGTAATCACTGTATGACATTGCTATCATTTATAGCTGCTCATTTGTGATATTGATATATTCTGTGTTTTGTTTTGTTTTGAAAATGCGTATATCAAATATTAAATACAATGAATATTTTGACTATATTTTGACTACTCTTAGGAGTAGTGGGGTCACTGGGCCACTTCATTATTGTTTGTTAAATATCTCCTGGGGAACAATATACTTACTGTAATGTAACATTTATATGAGGCAAATATGAAGGTTTTGATGTTTTAAACAGCTATGACTACTTACTGAGTGAAGCTACAGCTACTGTACAAGTTCTGTCTAATGTATTTAGAGATATTCTTAGTTGTTCTTACATTTTAGACACTTATTACTATTGAGAATCAGGTATAATCATTATGTTTAAAACATTAATAATGACTGTATAATATTTTATGAATTTGCTATACAATTTTTTTTCTTTTTTCAGAAACATTCATAAGTTTTGGTCACAGAAGATACTGAGCATGCAATTCTGTCATGTCAAGTGCAAATGCAAAAGGAATTGGCGGAAATCTGTCACAACTTATTATTATTTAATAAAAGTTTTCTTATGAAGTAAAATAAATGACAATGCCTGTCATATTTCTAAATAGGGGTGAAGGGTTAGCTAATATTAGTATAATTAAGTATATAATGAGTATGGATTATTACTTTGTTTCATTCCCTGTTCATTTATATTCAGGAGTTCTGAAAGGAATAAAGATTACCTACTTTTCACTAACAGTGTCTGTAATGTGATTTCACTTTATCACTGCATCATTTAATGTTAACATGTCAATGGCCAGTGTGACATAAAAACTGTATCCAGTAATACCAGTAAAATCTGACAGAAAAAAATCTCTGAAGTTTGCTGACTTTGACTCCCTCCCTGAAGTTAAACTTCGACAATTCATGAGCTGCGGCTGAGATGAACATACAAAAGACATCTATGCTAAGCTGAGATCATCCCTGGACAAGATTAGACAATTCATTGAATCAAAGTGTTTTGAGCAGTTTAAAGCCAGTGATGTAAAAATTACTTTTACATACACTGAACTCAAAAAAACATAATTAGTGGCAAGACCTGTTAGAAAGAATAAGAAAAGATTGTACACGATCATTAAATGTACTTAAGTTTCTCAAAAAAATTTTGTGTGAACCTTAATCATCCATATTAGTAAATGGAGTTTGTTGACATATAATTCCACCTTCAATCCGACCAGTAGTGCAATCAACCCGACTACCAAACATGTCTGCATGGTCACCAGAATCTTGTTTTCACAAAGGAAATTCTAATTGGGTCTAAGCAGATAAGATGAGCCTAAAACTAATTAAAATGTCATTGAACCCCACTTGGATGTTAAGTTGTCAGTGAAGAGAAACACAAGTTAAAGTTAAAAGCATTTTTTTATTCATCATGAAGCCATGTTGTGAATATAATGACAACTTAACAACATATCAGGCAAATACATGTTTCCATATATGTTAACAAAAAAGGTTTGCTCTGGAGGCTATAGCATAACTGCCTTCTGTTTGTGCTTGGAGTGTACTTCATTTCATCCTGAAAGTGGTCATTTTAGTTGTTCTTTCATACTATAAAAATGTTTACAAGGTTTTCATGTCTGTTTCCAGTGTTTCTACATCCAAATCTTTTGTAAAAACTTTGTAAGGGAGAAATTCACATATATATCAGATTTGGTCTTTTTGTTTTGCTTCCTGTTGTCTCCTCCATTAACTGATTACACAGGACAACAAAGATTTTGCTAGTGTGAATAAAACATGTTATTTACATGAAATCCACTGATTCAGAATCTGAAGTCAGAATTCACCTAGGATTTTTAGATCTTAAGTTATAGATCAAGGGAAGTTTGGCAACTACGTGGTAGATGAGCCTGCATACTGATGCATTACAACATTATAATTGCTGCACCATTACCTGCATCATGGTTTCCAGTGCCTGGTTTGTAACACATCATGGCAGCAGCATGTTCCTGCAGCATCTGGGCACATCTGAGCTGGTTGGTGAGCTGATGTCGCTCAGCATATATATATACACAGTGGGGCAAAAAGGTATTTAGTCAGCCACCGATTGTGCAAGTTCCCCCAC
>NW_024583539.1:0-4435 GCF_018398535.1 Haplochromis burtoni
TGCAAGAAATTGCAGGTGGTCTAACTGGTATCACCCAGGCAATACACAATACCTGGGGTTTATTAGATCTCATTAGTAGCAGATTTTTAAATCGCTGACTTTTAAAATCCACACCATGGACCCACCTCGTAAATTATTCAACACAATTTTGGTACCTCCACTCGAGCTACATGGTTTGACTTTGAGGCTTTTAACCAGTGGGCTGCGCAAATAATAAACAAATGTGAAATTTTGCATGCAAGACTTAGTAGTCTCGCTGTAGCAGACAGTCTTGTGTCTAACGCACGTCCTTGCCCAACTCATTCTGAAGCTGTTGCTGATGATGCTGTTTATATTGATGCTGCTGATCATGCAACAGATTCACATCCGGATTTGCCTGTTGCCATGGCTGCTGCTGCCGCTGCTGCAGGGACTGTTGTTACTCAGGCTACCGCTGATTGTCTTATTACTGAGGCTTCTGTCACACCTGATCGGGGGTGTGCACCTAGTGTACATACGTATCTGGGTGCTGCTGCAGCTGCTGCTGCAGCTGCTGCTGACGCATCACCACACAACCCCTCAAACAATGGAAATTCCTTAAGTGTTAACCATTCACAAACAGGTGCTGCTTCTGGAGCCCATTGTTCAGTCTGGGTCTGGCAGTCACAGTCAACTTAGCATTAGAGAGATACCTAATTTCAACGAGCCTAAATTAGCCGGGGACTCTGAGCATCAGTGTTTCATACAGCCTGTTGAACAACAGAACCCTTGTGATAAATATATTTTATATGATTTTGAGACACGGTATCACAACGGCAGACATGAGGCCAACTCTGTGTGTGCGTCTGATCTGAAGGGTAACAAGTTCACATATAATACATTAAAATGTGTAGAGGCGTTTGTGCAGCATTCCAGACGCCTGAGGTTTTGTGGGTACACATTCATAGCCTATAATGCATCTGGCTTTGTTAACTACATACTTCTGGAGTACTTTGTCATGCAGGGCATAACACCTACCGTCACAATGAGAGGGAGTTGTGTGATTTTGATGCATGACAGGGACTATGACCAGCGGTGGATTGATTCGTTCAGCTTTTTGCCCATGGGACTTGCCAAAATACCCTCTGCTTTAAGTTTTCATGACCTGCAGAAGGGCCATTTCCCACACAGATTCAACACGAGGGATAATGAGTATTGTGTTGGTCCGTACCCAGCCCCATCCTTCTATGGCTATGAGCGCATGTCTGAAAGTAATAAGGAGAGGTTCATGGAATGGTATCAGACCGCCTCACAGAACCGCTTTGATTTTCAGGCTGAAGTCAGACTCTACTGTGTTAGCGATGTTGATGTCCTGCGTAAAGCATGCGCCATATATCGTGACACTCTACTGGGTTGTACACAAGTTGATCCATTCATGTATACCACCCTGGCTGCGTTCAGTATGGGTAGGTGTATAAAACACTGTTTCTGCCTAGAGACACGCTCGCTCTCACGTATGATGGTGCATATGTTGAGCAGAATAAGACGTTTTCAAACGTCTCTATTGAATGGCTGTCCCATACTACCAACACAGTGATAAAACATGCTCTCAGAGGAGGCGAACAGAGGGTTGGGTCATATTGTTGTGGACTGCTTTGACCCCACAAATAACAGGGCTTATGAATTTGCAGGATATTTTCACCACGGCTGTGTTAAATGTTACCCGAGAGTGAAGCTAATCCTGCCAGCAAGGCATCATATTGACTGCTGCATCGTATGTTTAGTGACAAAGTCGATGCACTAAGATCACAACACAATTTGAGGGATGTCGTGATGTGGGAATGCGAATGAGTTGCCTTGAAGCAGACAGACCCTGCAGTTGCGGCTTTCATGCACACATACAGAAAGCCGGAACGTCTGAATCCCCGAGACGCCCTTTTTGGCAGTCGCACATATACTCTAAAACTGTACCACAAGGTTGCATGTGATTAAAAAAAATAAAATAATAAATTTACTATGACTTCACCAGTCTCTATCCCACAGTGCAATCTAAAAATGATTATCCTGTAGGACACCCTCAAATCATTTACACCAACTTTGACAGACTAGAAAATTATTTCGGTTTTGTTAAATGCACAGTACTGCCTCCAAGAGGTCTTTTTCACCCCGTCCTTCCCTACAGGTGCCACGGTAAACTGATGTTTCCGCTCTGCAGCATGTGCGCTGAAGACCAGAACCAGCACACAGCATGCGGGAACAGTGGGTCTCATTTGAGCTTGAAAAAGCTGTTGAGAAAGGATACTGGATTGTTTCTATTGATGAGGTGCGGCACTTCCCCAACAAGACTGACACATTGTTTAAAGACTATGTGAAAGCTTTTCTAAAACTTAAACAGGAGGCCTCAGGGTATCCAGAACATGTGAAAACACTTGACAAATGGCAACAAGTTCAGCTAATGTTGAGCGACCAGTACGACGTGCCGCAGTTTTGTTTAATCTCTGACGACGTCGCCATGGTGAAGTGGCGCCACGCTGATGGTAGAGCATCCCGCGTGAAGAACATTAATGTCCTTGTGGGGCCATGAAGACTTCAAGACACGCCAGACTCATGCTGTATGATTTGTTAGATAACTTGCAGCAGCGTGTGTTGTATTGTGATACAGACAGCGTCATTTTCACAGCACACCCTGGCGACTGAATGACTGGGGGGGGATCTCACCAGCGAATTAGACTCTGGAAAGGGAGGTGTGGAGGATCACACAATAGAATTTGTTTCCGGTGGGCCAAAATGCTATGCGTATCACACATCGCTGGGCAAGACCCAGGTCAACTGTAAAGGTGTAACACTGAACGCACTAAACTCCAAAGTTGTCACCCACAAATCCTTGAAAGGTTTAGTCCACAAGTTGTAGCCAATCAGACGCACGCCTAGTGGCTGTGTCTGATAATATCAAACGTGATAAAAATAAGCTTCATTTTAAGAATGAAACCGTTGTGAAGAAACTTAAAGTTGTCTACAACAAGCGCCGTGTGCTCCCAGACTGTACTACACAACCTTATGGATTTTAAATTAGATCATGGGTTTGATGCCAGGTTGCAGCACCCGTTCAGCATGGTGGTCAGCAGTCCCAGTAACTGCGGCAACACTTTTTTTTGTCAAAAAATATCATTGAAAATGCTTCCAGGATTATTTCACACAGCATTGATAACATTGTGTGTATATATACTCTTGCTGGCAGCCACTATATGACCAGCTTAAGATATGAGACATAAACTTTGTTAACGGTATTTCCGAATCTCTGGCTGATGACACCCTTCTGCCTACAGACAAGAATAATTTGTTAATTATAGACGATGTAATGAACGACAATTTAGAAGTACAAAATGTGTTCACAAAGTATGTGCATCACAGGAATTTGAGTTGTGTATATATCTAGTTCAGAATTTGTTTATTCAAGGAAAATCCAGAAGAACTATTTCCTTGAACACTAACTACCTAATATTGTTTACCAATCCTAGAGATAAATATGAAATCATGCTTTTAGGTAGACAAATGTTTCCTGGTAATACTAAATATTTTAGAGAAGCGTTTAATGATGCCACACCCACAACATACGGGTATATTTTAATAGACTATAAAGCCAATACCCCAGACTATTTAAGACTCAGAACAAATTTGCTGTCATACCGTCTGGTTGCTTATATCCCAAAACAAAAAACAGTGAAGAGGTGAAAGGATGTCATCACGGATGCAGAGGAATCTGTCTCTGTTGGAGTTGATATACAAGTCTCCACCGGCTCTACGCAGAGTTATTATTAGCAATGCAAACTTGGATTTCATCATTGTGTGAGATGGCCTTAAACGTATTGCAAGGTAACATTCCACTGACCAATCAGCTGTACAAACAGCTAAAAAAGAAAGAAATCTCTAATCAGACTGATTGCTGACAAAAAGATAAAAACTTTGAAAAAGAGAGAGACAATCAAGCAATCTGGAGGGTTTTTACTACCCTTATTAGGGGCTGCAATCCCTTTCCTAACCAGTCTGATAGCAAACAGGTGAAAATGGAACATGTGCAAAAGATGTTTTTGGTTCCTCAACATCAGCTGGACTTATTGAAGCAACCGCAACAGCACACAGGCAACATTAGACAACAGGCTCAGAATGACTTGGACAAGGAGATGCTTCATGTGTTACATGAATCAGACATAGATGTGTATGAGAAAGCTAAAAAATATGGCGATATTCTCCAAAGATACCTAACAGTTGTGAGACAAGGGGCTCGTGAAAAGAGTGTATTGTCTTTATCACTACCGGAACAGTTTAACACAGATGTGCAAGTCCCTCCTGCGGACACCCCTCCTGTTTATGGTGATGTTGGGATGAAGGATTTTATAGCAGAGGATGTTTTGACACACATACCAAAAAGGAGTAGGAGGAATGCAGAACTCATTCTATCAGCTCTGAACCATTCGCC
>NW_024583539.1:6430-7976 GCF_018398535.1 Haplochromis burtoni
ACATTCTATCACACCTCTGTATGGATACGTGTTGGATGATTGGCTAATGAGTCTGTCTCCCAAATTAACATCGACTTGTGAGAACATCCAGGATAATTAACAAATCCTACATTTGCATCCCTATTCAAGTTTGTGCCATCGGCGTTTGTGATTCTCACACGCGTGTAGATATATGTGTCGTTTAGATCCAGGTAATCTTCTCCAGACGATGAGATGTAAAACTCGATCGGGCCTCCGTCAGTGATTGCAGACACTGGAGGTATTTCAATAAATACCTCCAGTGTCTGCAATAAATACGTCTATAGACGTCAATTGGCCATTGGCAGTGAATGGGTTTAACTCATTCACTGCCAATGGCTGGCAGTGAATGAGTTAATAATAAATTAATTAAAGCAACAAAACAACCTGAAGAGTCGTTTCGGAGCCGAAAGAAATCCCATCACTACTATACGTAGCTTATTTAAACTGGCCAAGCCTGCAGGATGGGCCGGATCATGATAAACTTTAGACAAGGTGTTTTCCATGATGAATGCAAGACACAAATGACTAAGATGTTGGTGTTAACATGTCTTTTTATTTCATTCACACAGACAATGAATACTGAACAGCATACATTAAACCATGTGTCTCCCAGCCCAGTAGTTACCAATCATGCGAAGCATGGCTGGTTTAACACGACGGGCATAACGACTTGCTTCTAACAGTTGTGCAATATTGTCATTAATTGTGCATACTATATGTTGTGATGATCTCAGTTCGGTCATGGTGTGCAAGCCTCTGCAAGCCTGCGGAATTGTGTTCCAGTCCCAGCGACTGTGTATGAGCGTACAAACAGGTGAATGGCTGGGATGAATCGGCCTGTCTGGAGCCTTATCATCACATTGTCATAGTAGGTGTCAAAGAAATACTCTGGCAATTCAAGCAAGCAGCTGTGTTGCACCTGACTGGGATGACCTGTTTGACATCCGTAGCATATGTCCTGTGGAAAGTCATTTAGCACCAACATCAGTAGGTGGTGGGTTGCAAGCTTGATGTCGATTACTGTTTCCTCACACAGACCTGATCCCGTTGCATCCTGCAATAATTGTGGAGAGGGGGGAGGAGTTGGTGGGGTCTGGATTAGCAGCGCTGGCGATGGGGAGTTTGGCAAGTCTGAGAGGTCCCACGCTTGCATGTCTCCCTCTGTAAAATGAAAACAATAAAAAGAGGTTATAATTTGTTGCATAGACACACACACACACACACACACACACACACACACACACACACACACACACACACACACTCTCTTAACCTACCATTTGGTTTATTTAGTTGTCAGACGGCCTTATGATTTTAGGTTTGCACAGGGTAGAAGGCAAGCCAGTCTTCGGACAAGTCGCAAAATCATCAAAAACCAGGCGTTTTCTAATACCCTCGTACGCAGTGTTGAGACTATGTTGACGACGGTGTTGTCAATCTGGCTAAACAGACGCAGCATAGCTCTCCAGTCGCACCACTGTATAAAAAACATGTCCTTAAACCATGTAGTGCGCTCTTCTATGCT
>NW_024583539.1:8681-10193 GCF_018398535.1 Haplochromis burtoni
GAAAAAAGGTGGAAAAACCTTTGGAGGTTCAGTTGGGATGTGTGTGCTGGGATGCTCTTGATTAGGAAGCCGCTTTTATTGTTTTATGACTTGTTTTGCTGACTGTTGGGGCCCCCCCTGTAACCATGTGTAATCATCAAGTCTTAATGTTGCAGTGTGTGACTAGTAGATAATTATAGGGGTAGTTGCAAAAAAAGTGCAGGTATATTACTACTGAGGTGTCCTGTGTGTTGAAGCTTTGAAGAATGTGTCGGGTAATTTTTTGTGAAGCGCGTATCGAGGCTTGCTTTGATTACGTATGCAGTGATGTTCGAGGCCTCGTGAGCAGTCCGTACCACGTGACTGATTCAGGCACTGGCTCGCCCATTCGCACCAGATTAAAAAAAAAAAGAAAAGATTGCCAGATCACATTGTGTTGTGGAATTGGATTATGTACGTGTTACACAGTGCTACATAGTTACTTGAGCATTTCTTCTTCGATGGAACCAGCAAGGAAGAGAAGATTTTCCCATCTGGCAACATTTTGTTCTCATCTCTCCTAATAAGAAATACACACAGTTATAAATATCAAAAAATGATAGGTACCATCATATAAATAAACAACACTACAGATCCTATAATCTGATTTCTGTCTTTTAGTTTATTAAAAAGTGAAGTTTGTGTCATTATCCAGATGTACATAAGCATGATTACACAGTAACACAATCATACCAAAACTCTGTTGTGATAGTTTCCACTTTCTCTTTTGAATCAGACATACTGAGACAATATTTGTGATAAATAACCATGAAAACAATTTATTTATTCAGTTTACAGGTTTACACATCACATCATTATAGTCACAGAGCCTGTTTCACTTGAATCGTCCACTTGATGGTGCAGTAGAGCAAATGAATCATCACAATGCTTCGAACAATGAGTCGACCAGTTGGATGAAAAGCTTCAGTTCATCCTGAGGCTTCATCTCACCATCACTACCCACAAGCCCAAACTACTCACTTGAAGCAGCTACTTTCCCCACTGCTCCCACAACTCCACACTACAGGCAAGACAATCACCCTATTCCCTAGAAAGCAGTGTAAAGACACAGGACAACCACCCCGCACCCCACAGTTCTTCCCCAACCTATGTAACCTCTGAGAGGTAATGTTTGGCTGGGTCTAGATACCAAATGAGGGAAATGAGCAGCAGCTGCGTCCTGGAGAGAGAGGGGTGGAGTGAGACAGAGAGAGAACAACACCTCACCCACAAAAGGGCAATTTCAGGACGAGCCCTGCTAGGGCTGTAACAAGTAGGCATTATTATATTCACACTTCATCAGTTGTCTGGTTGACAAATGTTCCCTTTTACAATAACAATAGTGTTCAGAAACAGTCTTACAGGGATGTGAAATGAACAATTTATTTTCTGTGCTCGATTACAAAGAGTAAAATCAGGGAAAAGTCTCCTTATTTAGAAATGAAGATCAGGATCAGAGAAGAAAACAAATGTAAATGAAAAATGTAAAACATT
>NW_024583539.1:10952-12433 GCF_018398535.1 Haplochromis burtoni
TATCACACGTGTACTAATCTTACTTTGAAACATTGCTGTTTCTCACCTGTGACACATGGCAGGGAGACAGACAGCCAGCTCTCTGGTGATTCTCCACCTCCTGAGATCTTGCACTTGTAAAGTCCTTCATCTGCCTTGTAAACTATGTGGATGGTCATGTTTCCTCTTGAGCTGTTCCCTATGAGATGCCCATATTTATAGAAATCAGCTGCAATATTGGAGGAAATCATCTTGTTTCTGCAGCGTAGAGTCACAGCATCTCCCTCCATCACAGGAACAGCAGGACTCTCCAGGATCACAGAACCAGCTGAATGACATGAGATGAGCTTTATTTACTCATTTGGATAACTAATAATTTTGTCTTCATTCAAACTTACCAGTGACAGAGATGTTGACACTGTTGCTTTTCCTCCCTCCTTCAATCTCACACCAGTGTTCTCCACCATCGTCCAGATAAAGACTTGTCATAATGCACAACGATCCTTGTGCTGTTTTGTTACCACCGTTGTTACACTGGGATGTTTTCCCTTTTACCTTGTGTACTATGTTTCCATGAAATACTCCCTCGCAGTAAAACCTGACAGTTTCATATTCAAAAAACTGCAACTTGTTTGGAACGACACGAAGAGAAACTACATTTAGGAAAACGAGAAAAAAAGATTTTCAGTTTATTGTTGAGTTCGCAAACTTCTGCTCTTTACTGGAACAACAACATGGAAAATAAAAATAGTTTATATTTAGATACACAAAGAAAACATGTTTATCATAACTTTCTCACTAAAAACGATTCAGAAAATCAGAAAAATTGTCCAAATAAATCAACTTGACTTTTTCTAAATAATTTTCTCTTTCAAACAAAAAAAGCTAACGTTCATATTAGTGAGCAAATTAGTTAAACTCACAAACTTTCCGAGCATGTGCAGACAGCAGGACCATGATGGTCATCACTGAAGAGAATAACAGAAAAATAAGAGACACAAATAAAAAAACATATATGTGACTTCACACTTTTTTGACTCGTACAGCTAAAATCTTTCTACAGCTCCAAGGTGTCATCACATGTTTCCCCTACATGAAACATTCAAATCACAACATTGTTGACTCTGACAAAGTCTTTATAGTTTATCTTTAATGTAGAGATAAAGGCAGTGCTCACACAGTCTGATGCAGAGAGCTCTGATCTCCATGATGTCTTCCTGCAGACTGACCAACAGACTCTTCCTTTGTGGCATATTTGAAACAGCTCTAAATAGTTTTTAGCAGAGCTGCTGTTGTGGTAAGTCACCTGACAGAAAGACAGCCTGGTGCTGTTTTAATTACTATTTTTAGATAGTTAATGTTCATCTTCGTATTCTTCCTTAAAACACTGATGATTCACATTATTCACTCTAATCCTAACATCAGTATACTGAGTTATTTGATTCACACAACAACTAAATGTTTGGGCAATATTAGCATAGTAGCGTAGTTAAAAATTAAAA
>NW_024583539.1:14677-16288 GCF_018398535.1 Haplochromis burtoni
TTGACATGGCAGATGTTTCCAGTAATGCTAACTGTACTAGTGCAAACCCACATATGGTAGTGTTAGTGAGGGCCAGGGGTTGCACCCACTTTCTGAAACAATGTGGCGTTTAGAGGTGGATGATGGTCGTTCATCTTTATATAACAATGGCTGGGATGTTGACTTGCTTCAAATTGTGGGCAACTGGAAGCAAAATCTTTTAAAAATACTGGATTTTTGTTCAAAGGGAACATTCTCATACAGACAGCCCAGCAGTGTGAGATGCACTGGTCAATATTGTCTGAACGTTGACTGTGAATGAATGATGGTAACAGTACACCTATATTTCTTGGCTGTCAAACGATTGGTGTCTTTGCTCCACCATTTGACAGCCAGAAGAGGAAGACCCCAGAAGTCCATATTTTGAGAGTTTAAATGATGGTTTGAATAAAAAGAAAAAAAATTATATGAAAAATGATATTCATGTTAGCTTCTTAATACTGATACATTTAAAATATAATCCAGTCTCATTTAAATTTTTTAAAAAAGTTTTAGTTTTTTAAACCAGCCATTCCAGTTTGCACACGACAAATTACTTAGCATCCCACCCCCACATTTAGAAATAAAAAATTTTTGTAAAAAAATTAAAAATTTTAAAACATCTCATCTACCAACAGGGAAAGTATGACAGGGCCGTTAATATATTGGTCATTGTAGCAGACTGGCACTTAAATGATGGGAATGGAAGTTTTTTTAAGCATGGCAAACATCGCAAATGTACTCAGGCACATTTTGGATACCCTTTAAATTCACTTACATATTCTCATTTTCTGCTGCTACTTTAAAGAAATGCATCTCTGTAATGTCACTTTGTGTTCTGTTAACTCCCCTTGTCTACAGCATCAATGTGTCAAATATAAGCTTTTTCATTATGACCCAATCTGGTCTTTTGTGAGCTATTTCCTTTTTTTCATGTGAAAATCAATCATGATGAGGGGGTGGAAAATTGTGATGTAATAACTAAGAGTAACTAAAAGTAAATTAACAGTAACAGATTGTCAAATGTTTACTGTAATTGCTTAAGATCAGGCCCAGAGGCACTGAGCACCACCTTCCACCATCAAAATCAAATTCCTTTCTTGGCTTTTCATGGTTTCATTAACTCTCTTTCAGCTTCTAAATTTTGTTTTCAGACACAGTCTAACACTGGCCATGCAGATAGTCTCACCTTTGGCTTTATTGAACAGCTGAGGTTATCACAGTTCTGGAAGACAAAAAAAGCTACAACTTATTCTGTCTGTGTACTAAACCACACTTTAATTTAAAGATATGCTTTATATCAAACTACAAAATCATATTTTACTCTTGACCATGCAGCTGTTTTGGAAAAGGCAACACAACACTCAGATTAGCAGTTCACCACAGTGAGTGCCTGTGAGCTGCAACCATACATATGTGAAAAGAGAAAGCAGAAGCCACAAGTTAGCTTTAATTAGATGTAAACGTAGAGAAAAGCAGAACAGTGTCTGTCTTGGTAACTGAACGTTCTACGTACTTTGAACCACATGGGTCTATTTAACTGAATGCACACAAGCTATAACAGTTTATAGACATGCAAACCAAACTCAGTGT
>NW_024583539.1:17129-18345 GCF_018398535.1 Haplochromis burtoni
CTAACAAAAAAGGTGAATCTCTAATGGCGTTTCTGCTTTCTATTTGCCTGGCAGTTCCACTTTGATGAGAAGAAAATGTATTAGCCCAAATGGCACACCACCTGTAGGAGTTGTCTTAGGGATCGGGTGTAATTTATGTTGGGCGGCGGTAAAGGGCAGTCCCCCTGGTGGTCCCTGGTTAAGGGGCTATGGAATTTTAACTCTCTGGTGGTGAAAGAGCCTGAACTAGTGTGCCAATGCACAGTTTGGGGTTTGTAACCAGTCTCCTGAAAGATGTGCTTGGCTCTGTTCCTCTGTTCCACTATGTAGTTGTCTTCAGTGAAAGTCAATGTGGAGAGCAGAGTATTCTTTTTATCCTTCTGCCTTACTGATTATCAGAGGGTGTCTTGTACTTTCAGTACCTTCTTGAAGTTGCTTCTCCACCTGGCAATTCTATTGTCCTACTGACAGACATCAGTTCTTGTGTGGGCAGTGAGATCTGGAGAGGCATGACTGTGACTCACTCTGAACCAGAGTGGTGTTTTGTTCATGAACTTCTGTGCAAATCACAGTTTGCCCATAAAAAAACACCATGCTCTAGCATAAGGGATTTCATAATTTGCAGATCCAGGTCGAGACTCATGATCAATTTTTCAGTCATGATCAGATTTGGGTCTGTATTGTCTGGAAACGTGGGTAATGAGAGAAAGAGCTGAGCTCTCAACTGATCACCACCTGGTGGTGAGTTGGATTAGTTGGTGGGAAAGGACACTGTAACATACGGCTTTCTGCAGGATTTTACAGCATTTCAGGAGAAGCTGGGTACACTGAGAGTTCAGTACTTCTGTTGTTCAGGTGACTGTACATTTAATAGGTTGCTGCCCGCTGTGGTGGTAATCCCTGAATTGGTTTCACTGAGTAAGTTTTTATTTCTTTATACAATAATACTAAAAACATTGTGTGTTCTGACCTGTTTGATCCTCAATCACTGACTGGCAGAGTGACACTGCAGTAGAAGAGGGGGAAAACAAAAAAATAAACAACAAAAAAAAAGAAAAACTTTTTTTTGAATAAACTTTAAATTAGCACATTTTCTATGTAGCAATTGTTACACTGCAGTGATTCCGTCTTTCTAGTGCTTAAAATAATATACTTCTGAATGAACAGAACTGCATTGCTTGTAGCAAACCAAAACCCATGAACACAAAATTATGTGAAATGTTTTTCTTTTTCTTTT
>NW_024583539.1:19881-33056 GCF_018398535.1 Haplochromis burtoni
CAAAGGTATCATAGCATCTCATAACTACTGTAGTTTAGTTTTTATGTGGAAATAGACGTGGTACTTACATAATTTGATGCACATAGCTCTGACCTCCATGATGCCGTGCTCCTGACTGTGTCGGCACGTGACAAATGTAAAAGCAATGAGCAGGGGCGTTTTCCTGTGTGGCTTCTTTCTGCACTTAAAGCAATGCTAAACCTTTAAAAAGAACTTTCAAAGCAGTTGTTGCCTTCAAGTTACCAGCAGTGTTTCACTTCACTATGAAAGAGGCAACAAAGACAGAATAATGCTGCATTCAATACTTTTAATCGTTTAATATTTATTTATTAGTGATGTTTACTTTATACTTTTATGTATTAGCATACTAACATACATTTATTTGTACTAAAAGATTTGAGTAGTAGAATCACCAAAACTAAAGTAATAATAATAATAATAATAATAATAATAATAATAATAATAATAATAATAATATAATTAGATTTACTAACCCTAACATCTCCAATAATGAGAAGCAGTGACATAAAGTTGGTTCCCAACTTGCAAGGTTAACTTGGTAAGCTAATAACCAGACAGGTTCACATGAAAAACTGTCCCAGCAGCACTGTTGGTGAATTTACAAAGGACGATAAAACCACAATGTTGCAACAAGCTGAAGAGGTTAAAAACATAATAAAAAACAAAAGTAACACAGCCGCTGCAGACAAAGCAGCAGTGTGAGTGTGTGTTCTGTAAGAGCAAAGGTTAAGTTCAGTTTAGTTTACTTTAGTTCAGTCTTAAATATACTATATAAATGTGCGTGCACTTTAAAAGTCAGTAAGACTGGGAAAGAGTTGCTTATGAATATGTTTTGCCTATTTGAAAATGGGAAGAAAATCTGCCATAAAAGCCAGCTGTCCACTTCAAGTTAACAGACGTACCAAAATAAGAAGTGTATCATAAAGACTGCTCCGAGACAAAAAAATATATATATAAAAAGAACATACAAACATAGACTATTCTGTTCTGAGATGTAATCTTTTTTTATAAAACAATAAGATTTAGGAATCTACATAGTTATTATTGATGTTCATTGGTAACAAACAAAGTCTTCTGATGTTATTATAAAATTCAGTCCCTCGTACTATCCATGCACAGAGCTATGCTGTTTTCCAGAGAAATGATTGGTCAGTAGGTGGTAATTGGATATCTGTTGATCGCTAATGGCAAACATAACCTGCTCCAGAGTAGTTTAGGATTGAAGGATAACGTAGCATAAGGATATACCCCTGGTAAGAAGTGGACCACCTTTGAAGTAAAGAAAACGCAGGGATAACGCTGAGATAAGACATAAGCCTGTTCTGTTTCTTTTTTATGTTTTGTTTGTTGGTTTTTTTCTTCTTTCTGGCTATAAAATAAAGTTAAAGACAGTTTACAGTGAATACATATGTCTGATATTTTATTGGCACTAAAAGCAATATGCTTATGCAATGAAATCCAATGTATCATACAATACATTATATGTACGATCCTGAAGGATGTAGCAGGACTGGAAATTGAGATGGATTGACAAATATTTCATAAACTGCTGTGAGACCAGATTGGGCAATGGCATTGTGGACAGAAGGTTTTCTTGTACTTTTGATAGTTCCATATCTATTCTGAGGCATACAGTTATATTAATTTATAGAATCTCATACAGTTGTGTAGATATGTGTACATATCAAAACAAGACATGTCTTGTTCCAAAATTATTCTGTAAAAACGATTGTCACAGTGTTTAGGGTAATGCTGTCACAGTTGACGATGGCGTGGGGAAGTGAGGAAGAAGGACCCAGGCGCAGAGCTCTGATTATCAGCAGTGCATTTATTTACAGTGAATGGAAAATAACAATAAATGCCCGTGCTCTCCCCTGACTCCCGTGTTGTGTCTTCCCTGACAAGTCCGTGTCTTTGTGCTCTCCGCTCCCGTGTCTCAGCACTCCTCGTGCTTCCTGCTGTCTGGCAATCCACATCTCCCCTGGGGACACAATAGAAGCAGCAGTCAGGACACATACAACCGAGGGGATACACACGTAATGATCCCGCGCCAGAGGAAGCTCCATCGCTCTTCTAAATAGCTCCCCCGACAAGCCCAGATCAGCAGCAGGTGTGCGGCAAGGCTTCGTGTGTGGCCAGTCCCCTAGCAGGGCCACACCCACCAGGTCTGAAGGTGCCTGTAACTTGGCCACAGAAAACAACTAAAGACACATGCACACACCAACTAATAACAATAACAACAACAATGATAATAGTCCACACTTCTCAGTCCTCCAGAGCTGAGTCCGTGACAAATGCAGCCTCTCAAGACCACATAGAGGATAATTTAGACTTTAATTTAAAGACTTTTGAGTACATATTTGAGTACAAAAATATACAATATATATGAAATATAGAAGAAAAATATAGAAGAATGTAATTATACATACACTAAAATAAAACATTATAAGAGGCTGTGACTGAAGTCATAGAGACAAAAAAGGTTCAATTTAATTTCTTAGTAATTATCACCAAGTTTAATTAACTAAGTTGTAATAAAATTACAAACAAGCACCATGGAAATTTTAAAAACATGAAGTAAATAAACAGTGTACCTGCAATGTTCTTTTATATAAATAGAAGTTTAAGAAATACAGTCAATTCAGCATCACCAAATAATCACAGATCTTTGTCTGAGCTGACTGTTCATCTGGTTCAAATCATCTATACGCTGCAGTCGTTCCATTAGAGTTCCTGTCATGCTGTGCTTCTGACTGACTCTTTGTCTGCAGCTTTGTTATTGTTGATAGCCGCCGCTGATTTCATTGATGTCTCGATCCAACCATGAGGGAAGGCTGTGTGCTCACCAGCAAAGTGCACCTTGCCCTCACTTTTAAAGAGCTCTTCAGCATATTCTAAGTGTTGGTAGGGTGTAAACAAAGCAAATGCTCCCAAACTATAAGGATCCAAGCTCCACTTCTTCACTATGACCCCTGTGCAGAGATCCCTGACCTTCTTGCCATGAATCTTTTCCAAATCTCTCAAAGCCAGCTCTTTAAGGTCTTCATTGTTTGGACCTAGGAATAGTAGGGAGTTATCAGACCAGGTGTAGGAAGCCAAAAGGAACCCGAAGGAAACAAGATGAAACGAGATTCTGATTGATTCTCTTGCAGCTGCTCTGTTCCGTCAACTGCGTGACTGATAGCCTTGAGTTTGAAATCCAGTTCATAAACATGTCTCTTAACAGGTGCCATTTGGGGTCTTTATATACACACACAATGAACATTATTTACAGGAAGTTTTACTTCGCGAGGCTCCTGACTACAGTAGCCGTATGCTCTGACAATCCATCAAGCGGTGCAGCTTTGTAGCTTACCAAAGTCATACTAAAACCTTTTTTAACAGATTTGAGCGCCACGTACTATATAAAATTGTTCTGAGGTCAGTAAGCACAACCAAAATTCATACATAAGGCGCACTGTCAATTTTTGAGAAAATGTAAATATTTTCAGTGTGCCTTATAGGCCCAAAAATACGTTACTGTTGACTCCTGCTGACAGCAATACAGCCTAAAGTCACATTTTTTTATTTTATTTAACATAAATGACACAGACTAAAAAAGCTAAAACGAAAGTGAGCACAATCCCCAAAAAGTGCTGGTTGGTGTGCTTGGTTTTACAGGTTATTAACAAAATTTTTCCTGTTTTCAAAACAGGTATAGTCAGTTCATTTTAATATCAAGCAAATTACTTCCATTAAATATCAGTGCAATTATTACTAAATTGCATGTGGCAGTTGTTAGTAAATAATTAGCATTTTGGATTTAACCTCCTTGTACTGTTGTAGGTTAAAGTGACCCATTTTGTTTTGTTTTATTATGAAACTTCAAGTGCAAGTGTAATAAAATGAAAATGTTTTATTTGATATATTTTCACAGTGACACATGTGACATCAAGTCAGCTTTCGAGCTGGTCATGTCCAACTCAATACACAAAATCATTCTCAAAAAGACTCATTTAAAAAGACATTGTACATATTTTGGGAGAAGAATGGAACGAGCTGAATAAAATCTATTTGCATGGATTTAGATGGCTTTTTGGGTCCTCATCCTGGCCGGGGTCTGGAAGTCATTTTAACCCACTTTGGCAAGGACTGCCGAAAAATTGTAAAGAGATGAGCACTGTCAGATGGGAGAGAGACAACCTAGATGCTATTATTATACTTCATAAGAAATGCACCTGAGAAATGAACATAACAGGAGGTTTACATTTTCTCCTCCCTGTATTTTGAGCCTGGAGAAAGGAACTCCCCAAATACATTTGCAACAGTTTCACGATTCAGCACTTTTCATTTTACATGCATAGTTATACAAGAACAACATGCAGTGAAGTGTGTCAAAAATGTAATGACATCATTCCTGGTTGGGCTCAAACCACCATCCTTTTGTTAACAGCCAAACACACTAAACAATAACCCTAAAGACAATATACAGGAGGTTGAAACTGAGCACCTTTGAATCCACTATCCATCAACCAGCATTGCAGATTTTCTTAAATACATATTGCAAGTTAAATATATTTGGAAACACAAAGTCACAGGTCACACGTGTGTCCACAAACACAGCACAGAGTACATTAACAGGCATTTGAAAATGGTCCTAAAACAAACAGACACGCAAAAAAAAAACCAGCCAAAGTTTGATGGCCAAAATCATCCTAAAAGGAACATTTAAATTTTAAAAAAGTAAAAGTAAAGTGTAGCTTTAGCAGAGTTTCTGCAGATAAAAAAAGGAGGTTTTCTTAAATACTTGAATAAATTGTACTCAATATACTATCTGACAATACGTAACTGGACAATTATCAGCTGACATTTGGATTCTCATTACTTGGACGGATTCATTTTGTGACATTGCAACAGCCTCAATAGGAGTATCATAACTGGTGGTTGTAGCTCGGGTTAGTGAGATCCCTGGCTGTTCCAGTCTGCATGCCAAATATTCTGATAAGATACTAATTAATACTAATAATTTGAGTATTAATGTCTGTGAATGTTGGATAGTAAGCACTTAAACATTAAAAAAAAAGTCCTGTTGTACATCGGTAAATGAGGTATGCTGTATAGAATAGAATAGAATGCATTGTATTGTCACTATACACATGTACAATGAGCTACAGAGCATCTCCTAATCAGTGAAGACATGTGGGAAAATAAATGGGATGAGGTGCACAGTTCTGCAACACATATACAAAAAAAATATGAAAAGTACTCAAAAAATAGCAGATGTACAAATATCCAATCAGGTTATATATTTAAAGTCTGGATTATTGCACATAAATTAAATATTGCACTGTGGTGATAGTAGTTGTCTCTGTATAGAGCAAAGTCCTTGAATAGCAGAAAATCAATTGCGGAACTGTGTTGTCGGTGTATGTGTGAGTTCAGGGAAGAATCTATTTGCCAGTCTATGGGTCTTTGTGCTGATACACCTGCAGCACTTCCCCGAGGGAAGCAGGTTGAACAGGTCAAAACCAGGGTGGGAGCTGTCTTTGATGTTTGCTGCTCTGCTGAGGCAACGGGAGGAATAAATGTTCATCAGGAAGGGGAGAGGGCAGCTGATGATCTCCTGTGCTACCTTGACTACACTCTGAAGCCTTGCTCTATCTGCCTTAGTGCAGCTGCCACACCATACTGTGATGCAGTATGTTAACAACTCTTGATGGAAATGGTGCTTTGAAAGTTCAAGTAGAGTAAGTCATGTAACCAGTCAATTTACAAAGACAGGTGAAACCAAACTTCTCACATTTGGACTCACCAGACAAAGCACAGAATTCCATTGTAATTGTGTTTCTTGGCAACAAAATTTAATTCTGCTTGTTGCTTTTCCTTTGTAGTGATTTTTTTAGCAGCAATTTGACCATAAAGGTCTAATTGACACAGTCTGCTCTGAACAGAGCAGATGTATCTGCTACTGGAACTCTGTGTGGCATTTACTGTATCTGGGCTCTAATCTCAGGTGCTTTTAACCTGTGCTTGCTGAGGCTGGTGACTGATGAATTTATTCTAAGCAGCAAAGGTGACTCTTGGTCTTCCTTTCCTGGGGCAGTCCTTGTGTGAGCCAGTGTCGTTATGATGCTTGATGGTTTTTGCGACTCCACTTGAGGAAATATTAAATTAATTAAAAATAGCAATTTTTAAGACTGCCTAAACTTCAGTTCTTAAAGTAATGATGAACTGTCATTTCTCTCATCTTAGCTGATTGATTCTTGTCATAAAATATATTCATAATTCATAATATGGCAATAATAATAATAATAATGGCGATCGTGGCTCAAGAGTTGGGAGTTCGCCTTGTAATCGGAAGGTTGCCGGTTCGAGCCCCTGCTTGGACAGTCTCGGTCGTTGTGTCCTTTTGCAAGACACTTCAACCGTTGCCTACTGGTGGTGGTCAGAGGACCTGGTGGCACCAGTGTCCGGCAGCCTCGCCTCTGTCAGTGCGCCCCAGGGTGGCTGTGGCTACAATGTAGCTTGCCATCACCAGTGTGTGAATGGGTGGATGACCGGTTGTGTAAAGCGCTTTGGGGTCCTTAGGGACTAAATTAATTAATAATTAATTTAATTAATTAAAGCGCTATACAAATACAGGCCATTTCATTTGTCAGATAGGGCTGTCAGCTGTGTGCCAACCTGGCTTCTGCACAACATGGTGGTCCCAGCCCATTAAGAAGGCAAGAAATTCCACACAAGATCCCTGAAAAGGCACACCTGTGAAGCAGGTAAATAAATCATGAAGCTCATTGAGAGAAGGTCAAGGGTTTTCAATGCAGTCAACAAAGCAAACAGTGACTACTTTAAGGAATCTACATTATGAGACATATTTAGAGTTGTGTAATTTTTTTCTTTGCTACATAATTCCATATATCTAGCTTAACATATTAGGTTTGTATCTACAATGTTGAAAGTATTAAAATTAAAGAAAAACCATTAAATGAGAAAGTGTGTCCAAATTATTGACTTGTAGTGTAAATAGTGTTTTCATGAATTAGTAAAATGAGTAACATGCATTACTCATTTAAAGATAAAAACAGTCACAGAGCATCCAGTATGATATGACCTCTGCCCTGTTACCAAATCTGAAAAGGGGACAGTACACATGTTTATATTTTCCTTTCATTCCTCAAGTCCTATCTTTGCTGCAGAGGACAGTTTGAGCTGGAAAATTACAGTGTCAATAGATAAAACTTTGCCACACGCCCACAGACACACACTCACAGTTTCACAGTTTTGTATGCAGATTTATTAAGACTATAGATGCCGTTTTATAACTTTTCTGGTCACCTTGCATAGCAATACCACCAACAACCATTAGATGGGAGCAGAGCAAAGGTTTTTTCTCAACTACTGATCTGTGATCTTTAACAGTTTACCCGTCACCACCAAAACATCTAAAAAAAAAAAAAAGCTTTAGCATTGCGGAGCTCTGTGTGGTGTTCATGTTGTTGTTGCTACTTCTGATAGACTAAATTCTGAATGAAAGTGTAGTGGGAGAGAGTCAGCCGAATGCTGGCTGTTAAGTCTGTGTTTCGCAGGCCCCGCTGGTTTAGACTTATTCCCATGAACAAAGCAAGACAGAGCTCCATTCATTTTAACTTGCAAGGGGAGCTGATAGGACCAGAGTCTTGGAGCTACAAGCTCCTCACCTGATCCCAGACAACTCCCAAGAGCCAGCCTCCCCTGCAGCCTTTTATTAACTCTGTGGTCACACAAACATCTCATTAATCATGCAACAGATAAAACACTCACATGTGAACATGTGTCATGTGTGTCTGCAACAGAGAACATCTGATGTGTGTGTCTCTATGAGCATGTGATGTGATCAGTGATATGTGTGTGTGTGTGTGTCTTTGTAGGAAACAGAAGTCAGCATTCATCCTTAAGATGTAAACACTCTGCTTCAAATCAGATTTTATATTCAAAAAATAACCACCATTTGCGCACCACCTCACTTGTCTTCTGTATTATAACATCACTAACACCCACTCAGCTCCTGTCTTCTGTTTTCATACAGTCTGATCCAACAAATATAGAAAGGCTTCTTATTTTATTTGGCTTTATTGAATAGATGTAGCCGCAGCCGTAAACAACACACCACTTTTTCACTTCAACCACATTTCAGTTACAGACATGCACATAGTCGTGCTTCACAGGTATATTTGACTGCTGACCACAAACTTGGTGTTTCTGTTTTGAAAAAAAAGAACAGTTTAAAAACACCTTAAGATAAGGGTTAACCACAGTAACTGCCTTTGAGAGCAGCTTGCTTGTAACAGCAATTATACACTTGTAAAAAAAAAACATCTAAATAACAAACGTGTGCTTTTGTTAGTATTCAAACTTTATATATACTAAGAACCACATGGGTCTGGCTTGCACTTGTACCTAACTGAATACACACAAGCTATATCAATTTATAGACATGCACACTAAACCTGATATGAAAACGTACTGTACAGCTTGTTCAAGTACAAGCTGGATAAACCTGGATGACTTCATTGTTTTCACTCTTGCTTATGTCATCAGTCAGTTCTCTCTCTGCTCACTGTGAGGCATAAAGGAAGGGCAAGGGAAAAAAAGTAACTAAACTACTTATTTTGTTTTTGCTTTTGATTTTAAACATTAGCTTTCAGAGCATCTGATCTAGCATGGATCTAGAGGACAGTCCACATTCGTCTTGTGTTAAAAAGACACCAAGACGGGTAACTACAGTAACACCAGTGATGATACTGTTCACTATAGTTATAACTAAGTCACAATTTCAGCAGATGGATTTGTTGGATTCATTTTTTGAACTAAGCTAAAAAATTATAATTTTTTGGATGAAATAAATAGATGTAAACAATCAGATCATCCACTTCTACACTGTATCTGAAATATTCACAGATACTGAATATATATAGTCAAGACTAACTGACTGTACATTAATGCTGCTCTTAAACCAGCGGTATCTGGCCATACCCTCAGTGAGCAAAGTCACTTTGAACATCAGTAGTTCAGTACATCAAGTCTGCATTTGGTATTTAATTAATATGAACTTTTATTAGGGTTAATCATAAAATAATGTTCTTCCTGCAAAGGTCCAAGTGGCAGAGTTGTTGATAATGTTGCTTCTTTTTCCTCCTTCAGTCTCAGTACACTCCACTGTCAATTGTACAAATATATTTAATGATGCAGGATGATCCTGCTGGTGATGACCTATTAATTTTGCTGCAGCAGGACCCCTTCACAATAAAATGTTACTGTTACTGTATTCAAAGAACTGTAATCTGTTTGGAATGATATAAAAAGAAACTGTATCTGAAACAAAGAAGATCCTGTTTATTTTTCAATTCCTTTATTTAATGATTAAACGAAAATAACATAAAACACTACATGTCCATGGATAACACCTATGTTGAACAAGTAAAGAAATAATAATAATAATGATGAGAAGAAAAAACATTACGAGATCGTACGGTTACGGTGTAACCTTGGTTCTCTTAGTGAGAGACTATCTCTGCACCGTGAGGCCGCTTTAGCTTGAATCAAAGACTAAAGAATAAACAGTTAAAAGTACTGTAGAATCAGTTTGGGCAGTTCTAACATGAAGTGGCCACCTCAGTTTTTAACGTCAGTTTTTTCTAAGTCTAGATCTTGGATTATTTAGGATCATTTCATTGGATGACCTGATAAGAGTGTGACCATGAATATTGTCAGACTGATGCAGCGGTGTCAGCCCATTCAGAATCATGATCATAAAATTAATTAATTAAATCTTTAAAAAGTGTATCCTAAAATTGACAGAAAGTCAACGAAGGGAGCCTTGAACCTCAAAAATGACTTCAAAATTATGAGGATGGAGGGTTTTGTTTTGTGAAGACCAAATGCTATGTCCTCATGAAGTACACAGACACACACCTACACACACAGTACTTGGATGCAGGGGGCACAAAAATCCACACAGAATAAAATCATAGTACTTCATTCATTATATTAAGTTATAATGACATTAATAGCTGATTTGTGAAATATATCATTAGCAATACATGAATTATTTTATCCATAACCATGTTTATAGTTGGACCATGCTAACAAGGTTGGAAACATGACTATTTCTTTTTTATGCCTTTACTCCACTGGGCCTCATTTGTAACTGAGAAAGAAAGCTCAAACAAATAAAGTCCAGATGATTATTATTATTATCTAATGCAATCACCTGTAACATTTGGAACTCAATTTAATTCAATTCATTTGTGAATTGACACCAAATCTGAAGTAAATTTGTTTTCACATTTCTAATCATTGTGAATTCTTTACGTATCATTATACAGAGACCTGTAATACAGTAAGCACTTACGAATACACAATACACAGATTTTAACTGACTGCAAAATGATACACAATAAACAATACGGGATGTTTCTAAGTTACTTCCTTGTTTTCAGTCTCACTCAGTGATGGGCATGTTTTTTAATTGTAGAATAGAAAGGTTCCTCTGCCACAGGTTGGTAGATATCTTGGGAAGGTTTGTATGCAACAGCAGATTTCACTGTTTCTGCTTTGAAGAGAGATAGAATTGAATATGTTGGTTAACAAATTTGTATGTAATTCAAACAGTTATCAGCAACACTTTTCATCATATCTCTGAAATAACATTGTTCAAATTGTGATAATAGATGCAATAAACAGGGAGAACAATGTAATTACAACATATCTAATTATAACATTATTAAGGGAATTCAAATAACAGTTTTGGATTTTAGCTGAATAATGTCAGACTGAAATGTATATGATGTGGTAATCAGCAGAGGCAAGACATGTAACAATACCTATGTAGCAAAACCAGCAACAATGTGATACTATTGATAGACTAGAATAGAATAAACCTTTATTATCCTACGAATGAAAATTTGGGTGTTACAGTGTTATAGTGGGTGTTACAGTGAAAGGAATAAAGAAAAAATAGAAAAAAGACACAAGGTAGTCCTATATACAAAAGCAACTGAAACACAAACAAATAAAATATGTACAGGGCTATGTACACGAGAGTGTGTGTGTGTGTGTGTGTGTGTGTGTGTGTGTGTGTGTGTGTGTGTGTGGGGGGGGGGGGGGGGGGGGGGGGGGGGGGGTGGATGAAATATACAGTGTATAGAGAATAATTAAACAGCTGATGAGTAAGCTGGCCAAAAGAATGTTAAGCTGTGTTATACAGTCTGACAGCTGCTGGTAAGAATGACCTGCGGTAGCGCTCCTTCCTACAGTGTGGGTATAAAAGTCTACTGCTGAACAAGCTGCTCAGTGCTCGTACAGTTCCATGCAGGGGATGGGAGGTGTTGTCCATGATGGATGTCAGCTTAGACAACATCCTTTACTCCCCAACCTGCTCAATAAACTTCAGCGGACAGTCCAGGACAGAGCTGGCCCTTCTGACCAGTTTGTTGAGTTTCCCCATGTCCCTCTCTGCCATTCCACCACTCCAGCAGACCACAGCACAAAAGATAGCAGATGCCACCACAGTGTGGTAGAAATACTATGATAGCATCAAAATAGTAATGTATTTGCAGTGTTTGGAAGTAAACGTTTTTGTTAGAAGGATGGTTTTGTGAAATTATGAAAATGACTGTGCTGAAACATGTTCTGTCAGGGTCAAGAAAGTGTTTGGTTGACAGACGAAAGAAGACGATGAGACTTAATGGCGGAATGAATAAGTGTAGGTAAGAATTCAATGGAAGGGGTTAGCAAATGAGAGAGCATGAGCGAGGGGGGGGGATCGAGGAGAGTTAGTGAATCAGCAAGTACAGCGGATTAGTAAGGAAGAAATTAAAGCAGCTATAAAGATAATGAAGGGTTGAAAGATGAGTGTTACTGATGACTTAGGTTTTTCCAGGGGAGACAGCAGATTTTACTAAATGTTATGACTTATTGCGTTTCTGTCACATTATTACCCAAACAGAAATATACTGTAATATCACAATGAATCTTACCAACAGGTTGAGTGCCACCCTGGCCCAAAGAATGATAAACTGGATTAGGACACAACTCAGCTTCATCTGATGGAGACAAACAGTGGGAGTGAGGGAGCAGATAACCATAGTAAAATTCGTGATGACGACCCATGTCTGCCTTTTCTTGTATTTAACAGAACTAATGTCATGTTTTCTGATATTCCAAATTAGGAAACATAACCTCACTGCTAACAGGAAAAGCACAGGCTAGCTGTAAGCTATGTACGATTCCTAAACACACGACTAAACACTCAATACTAAATACTACACACTGTACTTGATTTAGAGATTCACAAAAAAGCGAAATTTAATGAGTTTCCGGTGTATTACTTTAGGTCTTTACATTACAAATATAAAGTGCCTCGGGTGACTATTGCTGTGATTTGGTACTTTAAAAACAAATGGAATTGAAAAGAGTGTATTTCTCCTTCACAGTTATTAAAATAAGTAAATAAATAAAAACCATAGTCCATTTATGCAAAATGAAATGAAATAAGTTCATGTTTTTGTGTTTTTGTTTTGTTTGTTTTTTAACTTGTGGGCTTTTTAAGTAATAATTTTCATGTATATAATCTAAAAAAATATTTCTAATTTACATTAGTTCTAATGGAAGCTGAAGGCATGCCTCGGGTTATAAAACAAGCACAACCATTCTCACTTTTATCAGCAAACTCATGACCTTCATATAAGATACTTTATCTGAGGTATAAGTCCAGGAAGTGAACATTCAAACATGCCTTGTTAAAAAGTGATGCCTATCTGATCATTAATAATAAAAACATGTACCATCAGATTCCACAGTATTTCTTAAAGGTCTAAAAATCCCCCAAAACTTAGGTTGGGTTTTAATAGCTTTTTATGTGATCTAAGGGGCTTAGAAAGAAAAGTGTCTGGACTTCTTTAAGTTGCTTGAAGTAGTTTCTTCAGTTCTAAGGTCAAATGGTGGAGAGTCCCAGATTTAAACCCTGTGGGGGTTTCCCCCAAGAGGGCCAAAGGACCCCCTAATGATCTTCAACCTAGTCACATGAGCCAAGGTGTGAAAATAGGTGTAGGTCACAATCTGAATCTGTCATGATCTGTTAAGCTTCACAATCAGCCAGAGTTTCGGGTGAGCTCATTGTGAAACCTGGCCCCACC
>NW_024583539.1:33267-34384 GCF_018398535.1 Haplochromis burtoni
ACTGCTGAGTCTTGTCCTGTGGAGGTGGCTCTTCTGTGTTGTGCCATGCGCTGGTGAAGTGGCTGTTTGGTCTCTCCAATGTAGAGGTCTGAGCATTCCTCACTGCACTGTACGGCATACACCACATTGTTAAGTTTCTGTTTAGGAGTTTTGTCTTTAACTTCTTTAACTTCTTCACACTTGCATAGTGTTTAAAGACATCTGACCTCAGGAAATCACATGATAGGGTGGGGCTATGTTTCACAATGAGCTCACCTGAAACCTTGGCTGATTGTGACCTACACCCATTTTTACACCTTGGAAAACGGAAAGCTTTTCTTTCCAAGCTTCTTAGACTATGATGACCTGGATGACTGAGTATCTTCACAGACTTTTTATGTGATCCTAATAAATGGAGGCTGGCTAGTGCCCCCTAATAGTAGATTTCTTACTGTTTGTGTTCTGTCCTGTTTGATCTTCAGTTGGGCCTGAACCATATGCCATTGACATAGTAAAAAAAAAGGGGGGGAAAAGGAAAAATTACTGCAACAACAGAACTTAAAGAAACTCAAGAAACATTAGAAATTTATTTGATTTTTTTTTTTTTTTTACCTCTGTACCAATCTTTGCGGAAGAGATAGAGTCCCATCAACACAATAATCAGAGTGGTCAGTAAAATAGTAGCAATTATCCAGGGTGTGGAAGCTGTACAGTGAAATGGTAATTAACTTCTTCACACTTGCACATTGTTTAAAATGTTACAAATCTTGCAGTCAAGTTCTCTAGAAGATTCAAATAACATTCTTAAATAACTGAGGTTAAAGGAAACCTCAGTTACAACAATAGAACAGAAACAAAGGAAAAACAGACTCAAAAGCTGTGCTTAAAGTTTTTTTCAGGAAGAAAATAGCATCTTAAAATATTTGTTTCACACATATGTATAAATATTTTTGGAAAATTGCTGTTTCTCACCTGTGAGACATGGCGCAGAGACAGACAGCCAGCTCTCTGGGGATTCTCCACCTCCTGAGATCTTACATTTGTAAAGTCCTTCATCAGACTTGGAAACTCTGGTGATGGTCAAGTTTCCTCTTGAGCTGCTCCCTATGTGACGCCCATATTTATAGAAATCAGCTGC
>NW_024583539.1:34719-38277 GCF_018398535.1 Haplochromis burtoni
TAAAAGCTGGCTGACTCATATTCAAAAAACTGGGATTTGTTTGGAACAATACGAAGAGAAACTGCATCTGAGAAAAAATGACCAAAAAAACAAAAATGGATTCAGTTTATTAATAAATTAACAAACTCCTGGGTTTTAGTTTTACAATAAAAAACCCAAAATGAAAACTATGATAGCCAATAAAATATGCAATAAAATGTGACTAAACCCAGTAAAGATGGTGATTGACTAAAATGTTCTTTTTTGTGTTTAAATAAATCATATTTTCCACTTATAGCAAAATGATAACAAGTACACAGATATTACCCACCAACTTTCTGATCATGTGCACACTGCAGGATCAGCACAATTATCACTGAAAAGAGAAAAAAATTGTTACCAAAAGATGTCAAACATGCCAACTCTTAGAGTTACAGTTGCTATTCCTTATTACGTTTCTAAGGTGTCACCAAAAGTTTCTGCTACATGAAAGCTTTAAATAACCACAGCCTTTTAACAACATTGCTAACCTTAACAAACTCTTTATAGTTTAATTTTCATGTATAAACTGAGACAGTACTTACACAGTCTGATGCACAGAGCTCTGACCTCCATGATGTCTTGCCGGAGACCAACCAATAGATGCTTCCTGTATGACCTTTGTAAAACAACTATGTAAAGATTGTAAATAGAGAAGCAGAGCTGTTGCTGTAGTAGGTGAAAGAGAACACAGACTGACGTTTTCAAATCTATTTGTAGCTTTTTAACATTCACCTTTGTTATACTTACATTATACCAGTGATGGCTTAGTCAGTCACAGTAATACTAACAGCTTATAACTAAATTTTCATGTAGCACTATAGGAAAGCTCAAGTTGCTTTAAGTCATTGGAATTCCTCACCAATAACAAAGCACTGACTAAATGAATATTTTGCACCGTGTAGTTGTACAGATATTAAACTGGTGTGACACCAGAGTCAACAACAGAGCTGTGTTCTCACAGTCTGACACAAAGACAAACACTGAACTCAGTGATGTTTTGCATCAGACACAAAAACAGACTGGAAACAACTCTAAATATTTCCAATCTGCTGTTATATGGGTTAAACCTCAGTAATTCCATTTATAACCAGAAAGTCACACTAGCGCTGCCTTCAACACAACATGTAGTCATTTCACATTCACTTTTTTATTCTGGATTCATAGCACTGAACTAAATCAGTTGTGATCTACAGTGTTGCCAGAGTTACCAGAGTTATATTTACATGTGCATACGGGTTTATGCCTCCGACATTCTCCTAAAGAGTAGGTGTTAATATTCAGAGCAAAGCTCTATTATGGCTACGTTTACATTTGACCCCATTGTTTCAGCACTAATATTAGCCCACTGAAAATATCCTAACATTAGCAGAGACACTTTAATGATGCTATGATGTTATCATCAGTTTTAAAAGGTAAATATGACTGGACTGCTTTAAGGATTTCTGTGAGAGATGATAAGGGTTTTGTACATGAGACACAGTGATCTGGATGGTGCCTTTATGAGGGGTATGTTGCCAGTATTTTAAAAGAAAGATGAATATGACATGAGCTTGTTTACAGCTTGACTGCAGAACTTGCATCTAAGGGGGTTTCCATTTCTACTTAGCGCCATGCGTCACCTAGTGACCTTTGAGTAATATCAAAGGAATCAGTAAATAAAGACAGAATAAAGATATGATAAAAATATTATTTGACTCATGAATTGAATTTTGAATCCCCACTTATGTTATTTATCAGTTACAATGATCTTTGAGCCTCAGTCTCTCTCTCTCTCTCTCTCTCTCAATCAATAGCATCATTCTAGCTTTGGATTAGCACCATGGGGAAGGTCATAGGACGAGTCACTTTATTATCATGCCTAAAGCTGAATATTTATATTTCTAAAAGAAAGTCAAATATCAAGTACATACGCTTGAAACAAACAAGAAAAACACATTAACCACTGCACCTGACTTATTTCAGTGGACCAGCTTCTAGATATATTACATACCCATTAGAGTATAAGCACATATTTTCAACATGTAGGTCATAACAGTGTACAAATACCTTCAGAAAATCACAAATTACTCGGTATGACTTCATCTTCTGGGCCTTGTGTTCAGCATCATAAACAACAATCAAAGACAACAGTGCTTAAACTGAAGGTCCTGGCAGTCCTAAATATTCTGTTCTCTTTTCTTCTTCCTCATTTGAGCACCTCTTTTTTAGCTTAATTTTAAAAAGTATAAAATAACAACAAAATAATTAAAAAGGCCATTACCTCACAGAGTGACTGTCAAGTGTTTTGGGGTCATCTTGCACAAATGATTTGGGAGGCTCATTTCTATTGAGTTGCCTTCCTGGTCTCCCCCCGTTTCCCACACCTTCAACTAATAATTCATCACGTAAATATTTAAGGAATAGTGGTTGATGTGATTCTCTGCGAGACCGTGGTGGTATCTCCTAGAAATGGACTGACCCAATTGCTATCAGTCTGATCCTGACCTAAGTTACTGGATCGGATATCAGGGAGAAATAAAAATGTGATCCAATCGATTAAATATCACAAAACCACCTCTGAACATCTCTGAGCAAGCTATCCCAGAGAATTAAAGCAAGTGTGTAAGTTCATCTCTGAATGGTTGTAAAGCATTCCCACGATATGCTTAACAACCAACACTGAACTGGACATGTGTGTGCTTAATAGACTGGCAAATTACAGCAGGATTTTCCTATCCTCGGTCAGACGGCACAGGTGACTTATATGATGAAAAAGAGGGTCCACAGCAATGATAATTAGGGTTCCTTTAATCCAAACATCTCCAGAAATGAATTCGTGTGAGTATATGTATGTGTGGTTCTGTAAAAATAACAGAAATTACAATTAGCAGACAATTAAAGTCAACCAAACTGGTCTAAATAATACAGAAAGGGTTGAACAGAAATGATTAAACACCACCCCCTGGTGGACACAAATGGGCTGCTGCACAGGGATATACTCCATCTTTACTTTGGGCAGCTCAGTTCACAAGGGTAGCGCCATTTTGGTCAAATCAGCGTGAATATACATTGTCTCGTGGCTACACGAACAGCTGGAAAACTCTACTAAGCATCACCCAATGTACATAGCTAAGTATATGATAAGTTACAACCATAGAACAAACAAATACAAGGCACTTACTTATCATTCACGCACACGCACTACACATGTTCAGTACAACAGCCCAGCTCCACCAGCGCTATCACGGTGAACCAGCGCAAACACAAACAAAGGATGGGAGGAATGTACCATCTTAGCAGTGGTTAGAGGGGGTCCGTGGAACAGTCTATATACACAAATCACAGGGGTTTTATACACTTGGACTTAGTGTTGGGAAGGTTACTTTTAAAAGGTATTCCATTACAGAATACAGAATACATGCCCCAAAATGTATTCTCTAACGTATTGCGTTACGTTACTCAATGACACTAACGTATTCTGAATACTTTGGATTAATTAATATATTATCATGCTTTTTACAACAACGTGAATGCACTATTGCTGTGTGATTTATTACT
>NW_024583539.1:39069-48237 GCF_018398535.1 Haplochromis burtoni
AACAATCAGCTGTTCTGCATTCAATAAGATGCCACAAAAATTATTTGTGCCACTCCAAAAACATAATTTCTGTCCACTTTAAAGGAGAACGTCACAGCCTGATACCTGCAGGTCTGACAGCAGCAGGTGTATAACTCCTGTTTTATACTTGGAGACAGCAGTCGCCTCATTGTTCTGACACAACACAAAACTATCCACAACACTACACACTAACTACACACTCCAAACACGCTAAACGTCACAAATCTCTCACATCTCAAAACTCGCTCTCTCTCTTTTTCTGCTGTCTTTCTCTCTCTCTCTCGCCCTCACTCCTAAAACTTGCCCTGTTTTTCTTTCCCTCTCTCATAAGCAGAGAGGTCTCGCTGCGCTGTCAGACAGTAAACGTGACGAAACTATTGAGGAAAAACGCTGCGTATATATTGTTTATCATGACTCTGGTATATACTGGTATATATCACCTTGTTGCTTTGTCTTTAAGTGGTCATGTGATTGGATTACCACGACTACTTTATTCTTCCTCAGTCAAACAGCAGCACTCATGCGTTTGTTTTGCCCCCTTAGCTCCAGGTGTTGTGCTGGACAGTGATCGTGATTACCGCGGGAGCTGCTTAAAGCTGTAGCGTCCAGATTACTTACGTAGTCAGCTACTTCCATGCAACTGATATAAGATGCAGTAAGCTGAACACAGCTTCAACCGTCTGTTTGTTGAAAAATAGCAACGGATCGCATTTTCTTGTTAGTAACTGTAACAGCGTTGTAACAATAGGAATAGTAATTAGTTAGATTACTCGTTACGGAAAAAGTAACGCCGTTATATGTAATGCCGTTATTCCCATCACTAGTCGTCAGTGCATGTGTGAGTTCAGGGTGGTTATGGCCTTTGAAAAGAATTTATTTGTGAGTCTGTGGGCCTTTGTGCTTTGTGCTGATACACCTGCAGCACTTCCCTGAGGGAAGCAGGTTGAACAGGCCGAAACCAGGGTGGGAGCTGTCTTTGATGTTTGCTGCTCTGCTGAGGCAACAGGAGGAATAAATGTCCATCAGGGACGGGAGAGGGCAGCTGATGATCTCCTGTGCTGCCTTGACTACACTCTGAAGCCTTGCTCTATCTGCCTTGGAGCAGATGCGGTAACATACTGTGATGCAGTGTGTTAGTGACTCTCAACGGAAAACGTGCTTTGAAAGGTCATGTAGAGTAGAAAAGTCCTGTAACCAGTCCATTTAAAAAGACAGGTAAAACCAAACTTCTCAAATTTGGACACATCAGACCAAAGTGCAGATTTCTTAGCCCAAACAAATCTCTTCTGCTTATTGCTTTCCTTAGTAGTGTTTTTTAGCAGCAATTTGACCATAAATGTCTGATTAACACAGTATCCTCTCAACAGCTGATGTGGAGATGTGTCTGCTACTGGAACTCTGTGTGGCATTTGTCTGGGCTCTAATCCGAGATGCTATTAACTTTAAGCTGGCCACTCGGATGAATTTATCCCCAGCAGCAGAGGTCAATCTTGGTCTTCCTCTCAAGTGCGACTGCACTTGGGGTCACATTTGAAGTTTTCCACACTGACTGACCTTCAGTTCTTAAAGTAATGATGGACTGTCATTTCTCTTTATTTAGCTGATTGGTTCGTGCCATGATATGAATTCTACCTGCTGTCAAATAAGGCTGTCAGCTGTTTACCGACCTGACTTCGGCACAACACAACTTGTGGTCCTAACCAAAGCAAGAAATTCCACAAATGATCCCTGACACACCTGTGAAGTATTTCAGGTGACTACGTTATGAAGCTCATTGAGAGAAGGCCAAAGGTTTGCAATGCAGTCAACAAAGCAAACAGTGACTACTTTGAGGAATCTATATTATATGACATATTTAGAGTTATGTATATATATATTTTTGCTACATAATTCCATAAATCTAGCCTAATATATTTATAAATTAATAATATATTTAGTGTCTTTATTTTGTATCTACAATGTTGAAAGTATTACATATTTAGAATTATGTAATTTTTTTTCTTTGCTACATAATTCCATATATCTACCTTAACATATTAGGTTTGTATCTACAATGTTGAAAGTATTAAAATTAAAGAAAAACCATTATATGAGAAAGCGTGTCCAAATTTTGTGACTTGTAGTTTTAATAGTGTTTTCAAGCATTAGTAAAATGAGTAACATGCATTACTCATCTAAATATATATTAAAAACTCACAGAGCATTTAGTATGATATGACCTCTGCCCTGCTACCAAATCCTAAAAGGGGACAGTGCACATTGTTTTTTTCCTTTCGATGATACCTCAAGGCTTATCTTTGCTGTAGAGGACAGTTTGAGCTGGAAAATGAAAGCGTCAATAGAAACTTTGCCACACGCCCACAGACACACACTCACAGTTTCATAGTTTTTTTATCCAGATTTAGTAAGTCCCTAGATACTGTGGCACTTTTTATTTTTCTGGTCACCTTCCATAGCAATACCAACAATAGCCATTAGATGGTAGCAGAGCTGATCTGTGATCTTTGCCAGATAACCCGTCACCGCCAAATCATCTGAAGAAAAAAAGCTTTAGCATTGCGGAGGTCTGTGTGTACTCAGCCAGAATATATCAGTACCATATACATGTAAGTAAAAAAGCTTTATGTTGTATAAATGTTTACTTTATCAAAAGCAATAGTTGTCAGGAATTAATACTTAACCTTTCTACTTTTGATCATTTATGAATGAAAGTGTAGTGGGAGAGAATCCACACACATTGCAGTTCTCCTTTTTTGTTAGTTTTGGGCCTAGAATAGAATTTAGATCAGGGAGTATCTCCTGATTAGGTTGAGCTTCTGGATGGCATCTGGGTTAAAAAGTTGAAAATCAGATTTGATATTCTTCACAAGAAATAAACACTATTTGTGCACCACCTCACTTCCTTCATAATCATAGCATCACTAACACCCACTGAGCTCCCGTCATCTGATTTCACACAGTCTGACCAAATAAATATAGAAAGTCTTTGGCTTTATTGAGTAGAAACAAGACACCATTTTTTAATCAACCATATTCCAGTTACAGACATGCACAGAGTCGTGCTTCACGGGTATATTTGACTGCTGACCACAAGCTTGGTGTGTCTGTTTCAGAAAAAAACAGTTTCAAAACACTTTAAGATTAGGAGTTAACCACAGTGAGTGTTTTTGAAAGCCAGTGCAGCTCTTTTCTTGTAAAAGCATTCATACACTTTTAAGTTAAGTTCAACATCTAAATAACAGACATGTTCTTTTGTTAGTATTCGAACTTCACATATGCTAAGAACCACATGGCTTGCATCTGTAGCTAAATGAATGCACACAAGCTATATCAATTTATAGACATGCACACCAAACCTGATCTGAAAATGTACTGTACAGCTTGTTCAAGTACAAGCTGGATAAACCGCTGCTTACTGTAAGGTATAAAGGAAGTGCAGAACAAAAAGAAACTAAACTATTTGCTTTTCAGCATATCACATGTGTTTTTGAATTTAAACATTAGTTTTCGGAGCGTCTGTTGTGAGTCAATTAATGATTTTCTACTATGGGTTGGTAGGGACCCGCCGAGGGGATCTCTGCGATGGTTCCTGGTTCTGCTGTGACAACAGGCGGATTAAATCAGTTGGATGCCACATTTTTGCTTAATAAAACACTCACCTTTATTGCAAAAGTACTTGGCAAAGTTTTTAATGTTGCTTAATATCTACTATTAAAATATTTTTAATCACAGTTTAGTGTCATGCATGGCTATGAGTCTAAAGGACAGTTCACATTCATCGTATGTTGGAAAGCTACAGAGACAGGTAACTACAGTAACATCAGTGATAATGTTTCTTATGACTAAGTCACAATTTCACTGGGTGGATTTGTTGGATTCGTTTTTTGAGCTAAGCTAAAAATGTATGATTTTTTGGATGAAATAAATAAATCTAAGCAATAAGATCACCCTTTTCTACACTTTAGCTCAAATACTTACAGGTACTGAATATATATAGTTAAGATCCATTGACTCCATTTTAATGCTGTATCTGGCCACATTGTCAGTGAGCAAAGTCACTTAAATTATTTTCCTTGTCCATTCTGATTCTCATTTTTGAACATCAGTAGATCAGTACACCACGTGTGCAGTTGATATTTAATTTATATTAACTTTTATTAGGCTTAATCATAAAATTTTCTGCAAAGGTGTAATGTGATCAACAATTGGTTTGAACTGACAAATAATAGAGGATAAACAAAACCGGATAATTCTGAGTTACTTCCATGTTTTCAGTCTCACTCATACCTGAGCGTGTTTTTCAAAGCTTTAAAACATAAAAACCGTATGCCATCAGTTGATAAACAGGAACTTTCAATTTCAAGTTATGATTGATAATTTAAAGTGAGATTTATCTTACAAAAGGTTGGGAGTGATTACAGTTTACAAATTTTATATTTCATTTGCATAGTGTAATTATGATTTCTTGGGCCAGCTGATGGCTTTTTATACGGGATCTGCATGTTCTGTCTATGAACTGATTCTGAGTCTACTCTCCGAGAGTATTCAAAGCACTTTATACAGCATGTGTTATTCATCCATTAACAGAAGAACTTTCTTCTATGGTTAAGAGCTTTTTCAGCATTCACACTCTGATGGATGCATCAGAGAGCAACTTGGTGTTAACATCTTGCCCAAGGATCTTTGGCATGCAGACTGGAGCCGACAGGGATTGAACCACCAACCTTCTGGTCACTAGATGTTAATGAATCAGCCCTTTTTCATCTGCTTTTACTCCTTAGTGGCTAAGGGTTGTCCTTCCAACTTGCAGGAAGCTGCCCACCTCCACTGATGGTAAATGGTAAATGGACTAGTTCTTATATAGCGCTTTTCCACTCTTCTGAGCACTCAAAGCGCTTTACACAACTTGTGCATTCACCCATTCACACCCATTCGCACAAGCACAACTGACATTCACACACATTCATACTCCGATGGATGCATCAGAGAGCAACTTGGTGTTAACATCTTGCCCAAGGATCTTTGGCATGCAGACTGGAGCCAACAGGGATTGAACCACCAACCTTCTGGTCACTAGATGACCTGCTCTACCACCTGAGCTACAGCCACCCGATGAAGATGATCTCAGTCCAGGAGGGAAATACAGCATTCTGGTAAGGTGCCAAGGGCATACACAGTGGGCTGTGGTAGACTTATCCAATTTATCAAAACCCTGGTCCTGGTTTGGCCTGGGGTGTTGTTCAAGGCGGAGTTGGCGGAGATCAGTGGTTTACATGGGTATGTTCACAAATATCCCATGATGCCTCCACAAGTTGAGGACATGCTACAGACCCATGATAGACTGGCGACCTGTCCAAGGTATACCTTTCCTAGGATCGGCTCCAACCCAACAGCAACACTGAAATCAAGGAGCAGAAAAGAATGAGTGGATGAAATAAATTTAACATTTTGTTTGTTTTATATTTGAATTTTTAGTGTCTATGATACAGTTATGTTACAAAAGACTCATGTCACATGAACTAATGCCAAGAAACATTGATATCTGTTGTAAGACAAGTTTGTTATTAAATGTTACTTTTTTGGAACAGTGAGTTCAGCTTCACTAATCATACCCAGACATGAATATTGCCGCTCTTACTGAATAAAGAAATCACTAAAAAGAACCAGAGAAGCAGGTTAAAGAGCAACATGATCATGCCACGATTGAAAAGAAACTAAAGCATGGAGAAACAAAGTCATCTGGAAAGAGCTGCAAAACCATTTTGAAGTGAAAGACTCATTGTCAAGTATCAGAAAAACGTGATTGCCAATGGTGTTGCAACCAGTGATTCATCAGTAATTCATTAGTCTCAACCATTCATCACATGTTAGATGAATGCAGAGCATAAGGCATCATTGTTCTCAGTCTTACCTACGGTATTGTAGAATAGCAAGCATCCTCTGCCACAGCTTGGTAGATACCTGGTGAAGCCATGTATGCTACTGTGGTTTTCACTGTTTCTGTTTGAAGAGAGATTAAATTGAATATGTTGGTTAACAAAATTGAATCTAATTCATCCTTCCATTCGCCTCCACTTTCCTTTTCAGGGTCGCTGGAACCTATCCCAGCTGTCATGGGGCGAGAGGCGGGGTACACCCTGGACAGGTCGCCAGTCTGTTGTAGGGCTAACACACAGGGACAGACAACCATTTGCACTCACTTTCATTCGCACATTCACACCTAGTGACAATTTGGATTATCCAATCAACCTATCCCCACAAGCTGCATGTCTTTGGACGGTGGGAGGAAGCCGGAGTACCCGGAGGAAACCCACGCAAACACGGGGAGAACATGCAAACTCCACACAGAAAGACCCCGGCCTGATGGTGGAAGTGAACTCAGGACCTTCTTGCTGTACGGCAACAGTGCTAACCACCGTGCCACCGTGCTGCCCTGAATCTAATTCAATCACTTATTTACAACACTTTTCATCACCTCTCAGCAATAACATTGTTTAAATTGTGATAATAGATGTAATAAACAGGGAGAACAATTTAATATCAACATAATTATTAAAGGAGTACAAAATAACAGTTAGTCATAGTATTGTATATTTTGGCAACAATGTGATATTATACTAGCAATAAAATGTTCATTTCTTATTTCGTATTAGGTAGAAGAATGGTTTTGTGAAATGATCAAAATGGCTGTGCTGAAACATGTTCTGTTAGGAAAAATGTCAGTGTTTGGTCGACAGACGAAAGAAGGTGATTAGACTTGATGGCAGAATGAATAAGTGTAGGCGAGCATACAAAAGAAGGGATCGGCAAATAAGAGAGCGGGGAGGGCAGATCAAGGAAACTTAGTGAATCAGGAAGTGCAGAGCATTAGTAAGGAGGAAATGTGAAGCTGTCAAGATAATGAAGAGTTGAAAGAGGAGTGGTACTGATGACACAGCTGTGGGGTCATGGAAAATTCTAGAGGGTAGAGCAGTTGTACTTTTTAACCAGATTTTACTAAATATTATGTGCAGAGTTATACTATATCATCACAATGATTTTTACCTAGAGGTTGAGTGTCACCCTGGCCCAAAGAATGATAAACTGGATTAGGACACAATTCAACTTCATCTGATGGAGACAAACAGTGGGAGTGAGGGAGCAGATAACCACAGCAACATCAGTAATTACGACCCATGTCTGCCTCTCATCGTCAATAATAGGATCACACCAGATAACACAGTTATTATTAAATAAGGTAAAAAATAAAATGAAATACAGTAACAGAAAATGAAATGAAATTAAAAAACAGATTTCTTATGAGAAACTTAATCTAATGGGATGTTATTGCTGATAGTAAAGGCATTTCTTACTGATTGTGTTCTGTCCTGTTTGATCTTCTGTTGAGCCTGAACCACGTGCCATTGTTGACCAATAGACCAAAGCTGCAATAAAAAAAGGAAAAATAACTGCAATAACCAATAATCACAACAGATGAATAGAGCAATTAAAGAAACTGAAGAAACATTAGCAACTGAATATATATACATTTAATTTAATTATATAAAAATGTTTCCCCCTTTTTTTACCTCTGTACAAATCTTTGCGGAAGTGATAGAGTCCCACCACTGCAATCAGAGTGCTCAGTAAAATAGTGACAACGATCCAAGGTGTAGTAGCAGCACAGTGGCTCCTCTTGTTGTAACTGTCTAGATAAGTTGTTGAATGTACATTTATCGAGTTTGAAGAAAGATTAAGTATAAATTTCACTATTAATAATTTCACACTTGCATGTTTAAAATGTTACAAATCCTACACCAAAGTCCTCTAAAAGGTCCAAAGAACCTTCTTCAATAACTGATGATTAACCCCACAAAGAAAAAAAAAACATACTGAAAGGCTTTGCAAATATTTGCATCACACATGTGTATAATTATTTTGAAACATTGCTGTTTCTCACCTGTGAAACCGAAACATGGCGCAGAGACAGACAGCCAGCTCTCTGGTGATTCTCCAGCTCCTGCGATTTTGCACTTGTAAAGTCCTTCATCAGACTTTAAAACTCCTTGGATGGTCAGGCTTCCTGAGGAGCTGCTCCTGTTGTGAACTCCATTTTTGTAGAAATCAGCTGTGATATTGGATAAAGACGTCTTGTTTCTGCAGCGCAGCGTCACAGCTTCTCCCTCCATCACAGGAACAGCAGGACTCTCCAGGATCACAGAACCAGCTGAATGACAAGTGATTTCAAGTTATAAAATGTTGAACTTGTGTTTGTTTGTGACAAAATACTGCCTTCACTAAAACATACCAGTGACATTGATGTTGATAATGTTGCTTCTCTTCCCTCCTGCTGTCCCACACCAGTATTCTCCACTGTCACTTGCATAAAGAGGATGAATGGTGCACTCTGATCCTGTTGTCGTTACTGTTGTTTTCTTACTGGTTTTGCTGCATTGCTCTACTTCCTCTTTCATCTTATATAACACATCTCCATGAGAAGGCTCCTCACAGTAAAAACTAACTGACTCATATTCAAAAAACTGGGATTTGTTTGGAACAATATGAAGAAAAACTGCATCTGAGAAAAAATGACAAAATACAAAAAAGATTCAATGTTATTGCGGAATTAATAAAGAGCTGGATTTAAGTTTCATCCAATCATTCATCCAATCCACTTTCCTTTTTCAGGGTTGCGAGGGGCGCTGGAACCTATCCCAGCAGTCTTAAGGCGAGAGGCGGGGTACACCCTGGACAGATTGCCAGTCTGTCACAGGGGTAACGCATAGACACAGACAACCATTTGCACTCACATTCACTCCTGCATTCACACCCATGGGCAATTTAGACTTTCCAATTAACCTATCCCCACTAACTGCAGATGGCAGCATGGTGATTACCACTGTTGCCTCAGAGGAAGAAGGTTATGAGTTCAGTTCCACCAGGCCAGGGTCTTTCTTTGTTGAGTTTGCATATTCTCCCTGTATATGCATGGGTTTTCAACGGCTTTCTCCCACAGTCCAAAGACATGGATTTAAGATGTAAATTAAAAATGTGATAACCAATAAAATGTGCATAACAACTTTTGTGACCAAACCCAGTAAAGGTGGTGATTGACCAAAATGTTCTTTTTGGTGTTTAAATAAACCATCTTTTCCTCCAATCACAAAA
>NW_024583539.1:66865-67645 GCF_018398535.1 Haplochromis burtoni
AACAAGTTCCATCAAGTTAAGTTCAACATATAAATAACAAACATTTGCTTTTGTTAGTATGCAAACTTTATATATACTAAGAACCACATGGGTCTGGCTTGCAGCTGTAGCTAACTGAATGCACACAAGCTATATCAATTTATAGACATGCACACCAAACCTGATCTGAAAACGTACTGTACAGCTTGTTCAAGTACAAACTGGATGAATCTGGATGACTTCATTGTTTTCACGCTTCCTTATGTCATCAGTCAGTTCTCTCTCTGCTTACTGTGAGGCATAAAGGAAGTACAGAACAAAAAGAAACTAAGCTATTTGCTTTTCAGCATATCACACACAGACATGCTCTTGATGTTAAACATCTAATTTTCAGAGAGTCTGTTGTGCGTCAATCAATGATTTTCCACTATGGGTTGGTAGGGACCCGCTGAGGGGATCACTGCAATGGTTCCTGGTTCTGCTGTGACAACAGGCTGAACTAAATCAGTTGGATGCCACATTTTTGCTTAATAAAACACTCACCTTTGTTGCAAAAGTACTTGGCAAAGTTTCTAATGTTGCGTAATATAAATGTTACTATTAAAATATTTTTTAATCACGGTTGAGTGTCACACAGGCTTAAAGTTTAGTTATGGATCTAGAGGACAGTCCAGATTCATCTTGTTTTGGAAAGACACAGAGAGGTAACTACAGTAACATCAGCAATGATGTTTACTGTTCACTATAGTCATGACTAAGTCACAATTTCAGCGGATGGATTTGTTGCATGTCATTTTTTTT
>NW_024583540.1:0-1138 GCF_018398535.1 Haplochromis burtoni
AAAACTATGTCAGCAGATTTTTGCACTGCCTCTGCAGCTGCTGCACATGCTTGTACACAGGTTGGCATTCCTGAGGCCACTGAATCGAGTTTACTTGAATAAAAGGCTAGTGGCCTTTGTTTTTCTCCGAATGATTGTGTCAATACTGCTTTCATGTATCCCTGTGTTCCGTCTACGTTTAAGTAGAATGTTTTGTCATAATCTGGCAATGCAAGCACAACGTTAGTTTGGAGCATGACTTTTAATTTAGTAAATGCTCCTTCTGCCTCTGGTGTCCACTGTATTTTATCTTTTAAAACGAGATTTTTTCCATAAATTAGGTTTTGCAGTGGTTGTACCTGTGCTGCATATTCTGGAATCCACGCCCTGCAGTAATTACATAACCCGAGAAAACTCATCATCTGTTGCTTAGTTTGTGGCTGTGGCGCATTTTGTATAGCTTCTTTTCTTTTGTTTAGGAGTTTTCTCCCTTCACCTGAGAGGGTGTGGCCTAAGTATGTTACTTCAGGTCTCCATAATTGGAGTTTATTCAGAGACACTTTGTGGCCTTGCTCAGCCAGGTGACGCAGCACAGCCATAGTATTCTGTTTACACCCTTCTTCTGTGTGGCCAGTCACTAAAATATCATCTACGTAAAGTAGAAACTGTCCTTCTGTTGGCAAAGAGCAGGACATCATTGATTTCTTTAGAGCTTCAGCATAGAGAGTAGGGCTGTTTTGAAACCCCTGAGGTAACCTAGTATAGGTGTATCTCTGCCCCTCAAATGTGAAGCCAAACAGGTGTCGCGCATCTGGATGTAAAGGCACTGAGAAAAAGGCGTTTGATAAATCTATCACTGAGAACCATTGTTCTTTTGGAGTGACTCGATTTAGTATAGTGTGAGGATTTGCTACTAATGGTGGTATCATTTCAGTAATTTCATTTATTGCTCGCAGATCGTGTACCAAACGATATCTTCCAGTGTTAGCTTTCTTGACTGGGAAGATTGGAGTATTGCAGGTAGCAGAATTTGTTTTTATTAAAATTCCTGCTTTTTCCATATCTTTTATCACTGGCTTAATCCCTTCTATTGCTTCCTTAGATAAGGGATACTGTGTGTTTTTTCACTACTGTTTGTGCATGATTAGCATATTGAAGC
>NW_024583540.1:2471-4433 GCF_018398535.1 Haplochromis burtoni
GCCTCATCTACTGTGCCTGTATCTTGTGTTACCCAGTATTTTTCTACATGAGACCTAATGTTTGGCAGTAATCCTTTAATAAAAGCACGTTTAAATTGTTGCTGATATGGTGATTGCGGGTCATCAGCATAATTTAGACCTGAGTTCTGTCTGAAAACTGGCCTCAGCCTGTCCATGTATTCATGTGGGTTTTCCGTGTTACTTTGTTTAACTTGGTCTATTTTACCATAGTTGGCCTTTGGCGCTAACTGTTGACGGGCCCTATCAAACACAGGTATTAATGCTGCTTGGAGATCAGCATGACCTGGGGGAAACGCTCTACCATCTGGTAGGGAGCCAGTAAAGTCTCCCCTAATTCTTCCCCAGGAGAGCCCTAGGCAGTCTTGAAATAATTGTATCACCTCGTGACCGTTTAAATGCCACTGGGTAATTACTTCACGCACGGCAACTTGCCATGGTTCGTATCCTTCCTGTATTAGTGGAATGCCTTTTATTACATTCTGCCTATCTTTATGTGTCCACGGGCGGTAAACAAGGATCGTGGGTCTGTCATCCCTGCCTCCTCCATGACTATCACCTAGGAGCGTGCCATATCTGGGGTTTGCCACTTCAACTAATGGACACGCTAATGTAGATGATGGTGGTGGGTCTGGGTGTGAACCACGACTGTTGCACCCTTTTTCAGAGCTATGATCAGATCTTCCTGGATAAAAATCTATTTCATGCTCAGCTAACAGCGTTTCTGCGTCCCTGTATGCATTGTCAAGTTTAATTTTCCTATGTCTTAGCCACATGGGAGATCGTTCAAAATGAGGTTTTGATGTAATGCTGGCTGTTTCTCCTACAGTTGGTGCGGAAAATTTAACGGAGGGGTCTAAAAGAGAGTTATGTGGGTCTGTTAATGGAGGTCTTTGTTCAGTACACGCTTGTTTTGTAGTTTCATCATCAGGGGTTATTAAAGCTGCTGCTAGTTGTTTTTTCTTTTCCTCTTTTTTTATTTTATTTTCAGTTCTCCTTTCGGTTTCATTTTCCCATGCTTGGAAAAACCTATACTCTTCCTTACGTTTTAATTTCTTCTTTGGGTCTTTTGTTAATGTAATCTCTTGTTTTAAGGCAGCTCCCAGCTGGGTAACAGCTGAGGGGCTGCATTTCCCTTTCCAGTTACAGCTTTTTGTTTTTCGTGGATTTCTCCACCTGTTTAGACTTATTTGTCCGGCGCCTGGACATTTCTTTTCTAGCCACTGCTCGTCAGCAGTGAGTTTAATGGGCTGATTCCCCATTTTTACAGAACTGCAAAGCTTTCTCTGGCACGCTCGACTCAGGAATGGTTTACTGATACGGCCTTCGACTTCACCCTAACGGTGAAGCGGTATCAGTTTTATGAGATGAAACTCAACCTTTTTCCTTTGTCACCAGTACATGGGCTCTTGCAGGATACACAAAAATGGAAGTAGTTCAGCAATTTATTGTGCTGTAAAATCAACTTACTTCCAGACACACACACACATATGACATTTGCGCGCTTTTACAATTTGTCACGAAGTAATTTCAGCTACTTCTAAAACTAGGTCAAATCCTTCCTTCTTGGCGAACCTAAACCTAATTTATCACGAGATAATTTCAGCTACCTCTAAAACTGGTCGAAACACAGTTCCTTCTGGCGAACTTAAACCTATTTTATCACATTACTTAAACGTATTTTTAATTTGTCACGTTACTTTAAATCTTTGCGGCCGTCTTCCAATATCAAATAGTGTTTCTCACCCCCGATGTCCCACTGACGGTTCGGATCATCAGACTGAATCCCAGCGCCGTGGACCTGGTCACCGGCCCAGACTCGAATTCACGCTCTGGGACTCTCTCCTCATCTAAGAGGGCTGTGCACAGACTTCGGTGCCGGCTCCCCACGGCGTCAGGAATCAGTGCTGGATCCTGGAACAGAGTCACAGATAACAGTTCTGA
>NW_024583540.1:5077-7198 GCF_018398535.1 Haplochromis burtoni
GCAAACTTATATCACTAAAAGATTATACTGACTACTAAATACAATTTTCCATTGACACCCCCTGATCAGGGGGACCCTTCTCACCACCCTGCATCTTTCTCCACAGCCGCAGCCCAGCCCACTGGAGGTTTCGCAGCCTGGCCCATTGTCAGCTCATGCCATGCCTCTGCCTGCTTCAGCCAATGCTGGGGTCCCTGTGATGCACCACGCTGTTATTTTGGAGACTGTTCATGGCTCCCAAGACAGTTCTCCTTTTGTTCCCATGTCAAACTGGAATGAACAGCCGGACAGTGTTAGTCAGGTTCTTGGTTCAGAACTTAACCTTTCGTGTGACCTTGGTGTTTCTGAGCAGAATGAATATTTCAATGGTTTTGGTGTTTGTGAAGCTGACAGGAACGCCGGTGAGATGATCGTTTCAGAAATGTTCAAGGTGACTTTAGTGTTTTTGGGTCCACAGAACATACGACTGCTTTTTCTGTTCCAAAACCAGATGCTGTGAAAGTCAATACTACATTCTTTGCTTCCAAGCTAGTTAAAAGTCTAAAATTGAGTGTTTCTAAGTTAACTGACCTGGTTGCCTTTCGTGCACCCAGTTTGTGTTTTACTGCTAGAAAAACGACGATCTGTTTTCAGAGCCTTCTCCTCTGCTTCTCCCTGTTCCTGTTCCCAGGGCAGCTGTGCTCCAGCCTTCCCCTGCACCTGTACCAGTGCCTCAGGTGGGAGTAGCTACCGTCCAGTCTGCCCCGGCGCCTATCCCAGTCCCCAGGGTGAGGCCAGCCAGGACACAGCAGACCTCAGACATCAGACCATGACAAGGTTGTTTTTTTTTAAGTTTAAATAATATAACTGGTAAGACAATGAGTTTTTTTTCTCACATCCATTTGTCATGTATGCTACTTTGCTCTCTGGACTGTAAGCATTTTTGTATTAATGAAATAAACTAATCTTTCACAGTCTGCATCTTTTACTGTTTTTCTGCTCAAGTTCTCTCCAAGTTTGACAAAAACCCACAGACATCCAGAGTGAACTGGTCTTGTAAGAAGACTTGATGAAAAACAAACTGACGCTGTAACTAATTGAAAAGCAGGTCACAGCTGAGTCCAGGGCTAATAAAAATAAGACCATGTGGTGTCCAGTGTGAGTACACGTGCAGTGGAATATTCCAACACATTTGAAAGACTCATTGTGTAACTCAGAAGGCGACTCCCTAAAATAGAGGCAGAGAAGTTGTATGGTTCAGTCCTTGCTGCAAGTAAAACCTGTTGAAACCTTGATTCTGTGAGTCTGTGGTCATTTGCTTGAGTGTTACTCCAAAGTGTAAAATCCAGTTGGTTTATTACACATGGCCAGAAGTGCAAGTCACCTTTAACTGATATAGCCTCACACACACATTTTTGAAGCTTTTGTGTACAATGGTTCAGCTACAAATGTAATTTCCACTTTTGGATTAGGATCACTCCTGATTTCTTAACAAATTAAGCATGTCATGTCTTTATTATGTTCTTATTTATAAATGTCTACACAATAATAGACACCATGTGCTCTGTGACATTATGGCCTTCTACTTCTCTTCTACTCACAACCTCGTGCTTCCATTGGTTTGCATATTACATGCCCAACCTTTCAGGTTGTTATGAATGGCTCCTATTTCTACCAATTTGTTATTCAAAAGCAAATCACGTGCCTTTTTTATTTTCTGTATGATGGAATGACTTAAGACACAAGTTATTCAAACAGTTAGAAAAGACAGGGTGATGGCCATAGTACTTGATGTGGGTCCAATATGTTTCTGAATGTAAAATTGCAAAGAACTTTTGGATGGGATACAACATTTTGTACCGTAGAACCAGCTGAATCATTCCTCTCTTGTACTGTGAGATGTACAAGGTGGGCCATTTATATGGATACACCGGGAATGGTTGGTGATATTAAAGTCCTGTTTGTGAGGGGGCAAACTCAAGATGGGTGGTGACCATGGTGGCCATTTAGAAGTCGGCCATCTTGGATACAACTTTTGTTTTTTTCAATAGGAAGAGGGCCATGTGACACATCAAACCTATTGGTAATGTCACAAGAAAAACAATGGTGTGCTTGGTTTCAACGTAACTTTATTCTTTCATG
>NW_024583540.1:28568-43774 GCF_018398535.1 Haplochromis burtoni
AGTTATTTACAAGTTTCTGACCACTTATAAAATGTGTTCAATGTGCTGCCCATTGTGTTGGATTGTCAATGCAACCCTCTTCTCCCACTCTTCACACACTGATAGCAACACCGCAGGAGAAATGCCAGCACAGGCATCCAGTATCCGTAGTTTCAGGTGCTGCACATCTCGTATCTTCACACCATAGACAATTGCCTTCAGATGACCCCAAAGATAAAAGTCTAAGGGGGTCAGATCGGGAGACCTTGGGGGCCATTCAACTGGCCCACGACGACCAATCCACTTTCCAGGAAACTGTTCATCTAGGAATGCTCGGACCTGGCACCCATAATGTGGTGGTGCACCATCTTGCTGGAAAAACTCAGGGAACGTGCCAGCTTCAGTGCATAAAGAGGGAAACACATCATCATGTAGCAATTTCAAATATCCAGTGGCCTTGAGGTTTCCATTGATGAAGAATGGACCCACTATCGTTCCCATATACCACACCAAACCATCACTTTTGTTGTTCCAACAGTCTTGGAGGGATCCATCCAATGTGGGTTAGTGTCAGACCAATAGCGGTGGTTTTGTTTGTTAACTTCACCATTCACATAAAAGTTTGCCTCATCACTGAACAAAATCTTCTGCGTGAACTGAGGGTCCTGTTCCAATTTTTGTTTTGCCCATTCTGCAAATTCTGTGCGCCGATCTGGGTCATCCTCGTTGAGATGCTGCAGTAGCTGGAGTTTGTAAGGGTGCCATTTGTGAGTAGCTAATATCCGCCGAAGGGATGTTCGACTAATGCCACTCTCCAGTGACATGCGGCGAGTGCTATGCTGTGGGCTCTTGCTGAATGAAGCTAGGACAGCCACTGATGTTTCTTCATTAGTGACAGTTTTCTTGCGTCCACATTTTGGCAAATCCAACACTGAACCAGTTTCACGAAACTTAGCAAGCAGTTTGCTAACTGTAGCATGGGAGATGGGTGGTCTCGTAGGGTGTCTTGCATTGAAATCTGCTGCAATGACCCGGTTACTGCGTTCACCAGATATCAACACAATTTCGATCTGCTCCTCACGTGTTAACCTCTTCGACATGTCAATGGCTGTGAACAAAGAGAAACTTGTAAATAACTCATGAAAGAATAAAGTTACGTTGAAACCAAGCACACCATTGTTTTTCTTGTGACATTACCAATAAGTTTGATGTGTCACATGGCCCTCTTCCTATTGAAAAAACAAAAGTTGTATCCAAGATGGTCGATCTTCACTAGCCCTATGCATAGCCAAGAAAACAGTCCTCATGAACTGGAAAAATAAAAATAATCTTAATTCTAACCAATATAGAAATTATCTATTAGATTACATTAGTCTTGATACAGCCTCTGCCACCACATCAGATCAATTGCTCTGGGCTCCTTTGATCAGCTCCATCACCTAGTGGGGGTGGGGGGTCATAGTTTGGTCCCGCCTTCACTGTTGTGATTGGTGTGGGGGTAGGGACAGGCTTAGGGTGTCGGGGGGTTCCCCGGAGGCATCTTCCTTGGGGGGCTCAACCCGGGGTAGCGGTCATGTCCGGTTAGGGGCTCTGTTGGCTCTCAGGTGACTGTTTCCTCGCGGCTGCGTGCAGCGGGGCTAGGGGAGGGTCTGTGCTGACGGACGTGGGTTACTGACCTGGTAGCCTGGCTGCCCCTGGGTGGGTCCGGGATGGGCGTGAGGTTCTGGGGGCGCTCCGTCTCTGGGCTGGAACCCGGACCGGGCCTCGGGGGCTTGGGTCCTGGTTGGTGTGTTGCCGGGGTTGTGGGCGGGTGGGTGCATGGGGGCCCAGCCCTGGAGCAGGGTGCCGCCGGTGCGTCGAGCCACCTGGGGGGCTCTTCAACTGGTGGGGGAGATTGTCACATCTTGCAGGAGCTTTCCTCTCTTCAGGAACTCTCTGCAGGAGGGGGAGATACAGGAGAGGTGGAGGAAGATCTCAGCCTGGGCGTTTACTGTCTTATGTAGTCTGGAAGATGAGTGGATGGTGGGGTGGGTGCAGTTTTCTCTGTGGTGGGGTTGGGTGGACTGTCCAGGGCTCTGTGGAGGGGGGGCGCTACTGCACTGGGCCCCGGTCTGATGGGCCTGGGCCCCCTTTCCCTGGCGGGTCGCAGGTGGGAGTGCCTACTGGTCAGCGGTGGGCGTCCCAGGTACACACCGGCTCACTCCTTGGCGGCCGCTTATCGGGGCCTGGAGCCTGGGGCTCGCTCGGGCCACTTCGGAGGTGGGGTGCCCCCGGCCTCTCGGCCTGGGGCTCGGTCACTCAGGCACAGCTGGCTGCCGGCGGAGCTCACGGGCGCGTCACTGCAACTCCCCCTGGCTTCTGCTCCGCGGCTGCTGAGTGAGCCCTCATCTGGGACTCTCCTCAGCTCTTTCTGGGACAGTGGCGCGGCTGCCCCTCTGTTGGTCTTCCTTGGTCTCTTGTGTTCTGGGGGCCTCTGGATGTCTGGAGTTTTGATCTCCTCCATACCCGCTTCACACCCTGGAGGACGGGGCTGTGGCCCCCCCACACTCCCTAGCAGATCATTACATGGAGAAACCTTTGGAATGCAAGCATGCTGATCCACACAGGTATGCACACAGGTGTACACATGGGTATTCACAGACGCGGACTAAAGCTTTCTTGGCTGCTGCCTCAAAGCACACTGTGCGCTGTCTATCTTGCGTGCTGCACAATATCGTTTATTATTTAGTAACTATTGATATCTATGACTAGCTAGTTTATTGTGATGGTGCTTTGTTTTCTCTATTATTATGTTGCTCTTTGTTGTTTGCTGTCTCCTCTGTTTGTTTTTTTTGTTTGTTTTTTCTCCATACAGGTGACCCAGGAGTTGTTTTTTTTTCCCCCCCTTCTCACCGTCTCTTCTCCCCTTTGGTTTTCTTTCTCTCTCCCCCTCTTTCTCTCATTCATTCCCCCTGTCCTATTTATTTAAAAAAAAAAAAATGACAAAGGATGAACTGAAGCTCTGCCATCACGTAATGTCGCATACTGCTGTTTCTGATGTCATTTAAAAAAAAAAAAAAAAAAAAAAAAAAAAAAAAGAAAAAACAAAAGTTGTATCCAAGATGGCCGACTTCTAATTGCCCACCATGGTCACCCCCCATCTTGAGGGGTTTGCCTTCTCACATATACTAATGCAGCGGTCCCCAACCTTTTTTGCCCCACGGACCGGTTTATGCCCTACAATATCTTCACGGACTGGCCTTTAAGGTGTCGTGGATAAATACAACAAAATAAAACTAGTACCGGTACTGAAAAAAAGAAGATTTATTCATAACACACGTGAAAAGACCCAGGAAAACAGAGTTAACGATAAAAACGATAACAAAATAACGCTGAAAACCGATAAAAACCCTGAAAACCATACATTTCACACCTGAGCCTCAACTCTCGGGCCCGGTACCAAACGACTCACGGACCGGTACCGGTCCGAGGCCCGGGGGTTGGGGACCGCTGTACTAATGTGCACAAACAGGACTTTAATATCACCAACCATTCCCATGTTATTACGGTGTATCCATATAAATGGCCCACCCTGTATGTGTCACGGACCCAGTTCCAGGGATTCGGGGTCCGTGAGCAGTGTGGACTACTATTGTAGTTATTATTATTATTATTATTATTATTATTATTGTGGTTATTGTTATTATGGTTGTGTCTGCTGTCCTGTTTTTCCGTGTTGGTGTACTGTCAGGTGTTATGGGTGTGTGCATGTGTGTGAGGGTGCGGTCGTGGCAGGCACTTTTAGGCCTGGTGGGTGTGGCCCTGCCAGCTGACCGGTCCCACCCAGGAATCCACACACACCTGGCGCCGATCAAGCCTCGTCAGAGGAGCTTCAAAACAGTGTGGCTGAGAGCTCCTCGACGCTGGATCGTTGAGTGACTTCCCGTCAGTCTTAAGTCTATGTGTAAGGTTAGTGCAGGTCTGCCATTAGGTTTTGTACTCACGGCTACCTTTTGTATGCATGTTTCCCCAGGAGGCATTGCGGCATCCAGGAGGCAGCACTCAGACAGTACACAGGGAACGGAGACAGAGCACAGAGCACGGGATAAAGGAGAAGACACGGAACGGGAGTTGGGATCGCACGGGGAATTTATTGTTGTTTGGATTTTCACCCCTGTAAATAAATGCACTGCCTTCAGTGTCAAGTCCTGCATTTTGGGTCCTCATTTCTCACATCCCCACGGTCTGCCAGCCAGACCGTGACAGTATGTAAGGTCCTTGTAAAACTTCTACAATACTCCCACTTAAGTAACCAACAAAACACATCAATTCACTCTTGCCAATAATAAACAATCTGATTGTTTCTTCAAAAAGTAGCACAAACAAATAACTGACTCAACAATGGTAAGTAGAGCTAGGCTGATATTCAAGCAGACAATAATTTAAAGTTTATTTTGCTTCTTCAGAGTAAGAAATTTATGTTTAATGATTCAACACATGTGCATTCAAATTTGGAACATGCCCAACATTGTCAATGTTTAATGGTTTTTAACAACCCCAGAATGCCATTTATTTAGGATTTAAATGTTTATTTTTTATGCTTTTGGAGTGAGGGCGTCTAATACACACATTGTCACTATGTTTTGTACCACCAGTTTTTAAAAGAGCACACAGGGGTCGGGTTTGAAATTTCACACAGCTTTATTATTATTATTTGCTTGTTATTATTTCTTTACTTGGATCAATACAATGCAGAATCTGAGAGGCTCTACCCACTCGCAGGGGATCACCTATAAACGCGAGGGGGTAGGTTTGCGGCATGCGCTCATAAAGAACCGTTATGGGTTAAAGATGAGGACTTACCCTATGTAACCACGTAATCTGTTTTTGTCCTGTATCGTGATGAGTAACAATTTTACTTTTTTAAATCTAGATAATCTTGATGTCGTGTGATGGGATTGTGTTCTTCAATTACATTTACAATGCGCCAAATTACTACAACAAACAGCTCAAGGCTATGCCATTAAGAGTAAGGATTTTGTTAAACACCATGTTTCTAAGATTTATATGACAGAGTACAATAATCTCAGTTTTATCTGAATTTAGAAGCAGAAAATTAGAGGTGTTTAGGTGTCTAAGACATCCCTGCAGTGTCACTAATAAAAGTGGGTATTAATTACATAGCTGTGAAAATGGATGCTATGCCTTATAATGATACTGCCTAATGGAAGCATAAATTAATGTCTGATTATCTTTTCTGTGTTTCTTCAAGTTTGTAATGCTGCACATATTAAAGGGTGAATTAGGGCTGTTTGGGACTGAAAGTTCACTGGAATAGTTTTAATTAGACACATGTTCACTGTTTTTCATCAGATTCTTGCTTCCATCACTGGTTTGTTCAATATAAAAATTATATCAGATAAGAAAATAAACCCTGTGTAGTTTAAAATTTTAATCAAACTGAAATGTCGCTGAACACTGTTGGACATATCTTTTAATCTCATCGACAAAATCTTTAAACACCTAAATGTGCCATTTACCATCTTGTAAAACTGTTCCCTCTGCTTCTCTTGCACATCTCCACTGACTCTTTCTTCTTCACCACTCCTGTGCACCCAGTCCAACGCTCTGGACTCCCCTGCCTCCCTAAACTGGTGTGTTTAAATCTCTCTAGCTCTGTTGTGAACTTCAGACGAAATTTGTGGTAACAAAATCTAACTGATGCAGATATCCTTGGAAAAATACACACTGATGAAAAAAAAATAAAAAAACAAAAAAAATAAAAACAAACTGCTCAAAGTAAAAGCAGAGCCCTCCCTTTGCACTGTGTGCTCTTTTAAATGCTGGTAGTACAAAATACAGTACCAACTCATTCCAAAGGGTGAGGCAACGTCTCCCAAGAGGTTCACCCGAAACCTTGGAAGATTGGACCAACACCTGTTTCAAACCTTGACTCAAGTGATTAGGCGAAAGATCAATAGGGGGACACTCCCCTAGGGCTCAAAATCTGGGGCTCTCCACCAATTGTTCTTAGAACTGAAGAAGCTTCTTGGATGAGAGGTGAAACATCTTCAAGCAACTCCAGATGTCGTCCAGATACTTTTTTTTCCAAGCTCCTTAGACTATGATGAACCTGCACAGACATAATCTTGTATCGTTTAACACATTTTCTCTCTTACACACACACACACACACACACACACACCACACACACACACACACACACACACACACTCACACGCACAACACACACACACGCCAAACACTCTCTTACACACACACACACACACACACATACACACACACGCACACACACACACACACACACACACACACTCACACACACACACACACACACTTTTTGTCTCCAAAGTAAACTTTTGGACACAAAACACCATTAAGAATTATTGCTCCTTACCCTAATTTAATTTCTATTACATATCTCAAAAATGTTATAAATATTATAACTTTATGAATGGTATAAAAATATGACTGTCATAAATCTTTATTACTTCCAATCATAAATCATAGGGCCATTACGCATTCTTTGACACAAAGTATTTCACATCACCCTCTTGTGGAATTTAATTTTCACAGTAAAATATAAGATGGAGTCTGTGTTTAGAACAGCTGTTCAGCTCACCACATGTCCAATAAATATGAGACTTACTTTAACTATACAGTCACGTGAGAGTCCTGTGAAAAACTTAAGCACATCCCATAAGTCATAAGCGCAGGACTTAAAGTTATTGTTTTCTGTGTTCTGTGTTTATAACATGGGTAACAAAGAAAACAGATTTTCTGCCAGTTCTCTGTGTTGGAAAATGTACACGTGGTAAATATTACAAGCACTAAAAATGATACTTGTCATCTTTAAATGCTTCAAATGGCTCACACGACACAAATTCGAGCATCCTCTTTGTATTGGTTTAGGACTGGTAACGTCTCACAGTCACAGAGGGGCTTGTGCATGAATGAGCTTTGTGCTTCATCCTCTGTCTGTGATTTAACTTCAGTGTTTTCTTGAACTTATTAAAGAAAGGATCCAACACAACTCAGGAATCTCAATTTCAGCCTTTTTATTTTGTTCTCACTGTTTCTGTGATTGGTGCTTCTTATAGTAAGGCACTTTGCAGCGCTCCCAGTTCCGTCTCTCTGCTGCAGCTGCTCTCCTCCTCTTCCTCCTCCTCCCCCTCTCCGGCCTGGCCGCTACTGAAATAGGAAAGGCATAACTAGAAGATTCTTACCAGCTGCAAAACCCTGCCTTCCCTACCACCACGCCCTGAACCTACTGCTCAACTCCTTCCAGCCAAACCACCAACCTCACTCCACCACACTCTTATGTCACCTCCAAGCAGTAGTGATGACACTCATATATTCACATTTAGGAAAACACAGCAAAAGTGGAATCCATCTTTGAACGTACTTCACATATCATGTTCTTGTCACGTCATTTTAGGCTAAGTTGCATAACATATTTACTGTACGTAAGAGTGAAAATTAAGTTAGCAAGCAACCGAGTATACTCACAGGCTAGTGAATACACCTTCTGAATGTAGAGAACAAAGTTTTCATCCCGTCACACATAAAAACAAATGGAAATAAACTAATTTGGTTGAATAACAAAGCAAGGTTAATGGGGAAAAAAATATGTCTACTGTAGTGACACTGAGGCATGGAAGGATTTGAATCATGTGAACTAAACATTCAAACTGGTGATAGTGATCATGATGTTTGTAAAAACAAAACAAAACAAAAAAACTTTAAAACACATCAGATCTCAGTGGTGAAACAAGTCATGCTGGATATCTAAAATAATATCGACGGGGTAATTTTTTAGCAATGAAAGGATAACAAATCATTGAATGGAAATGAAAATGGTCACCCTACAGAGCTCTAAACTAAAAGAAAACCCACAAATCAAAGTAAGAAATAATAGAGCAGGCTAGTCTATTTTACCGAAACTTCACTACAGTAACTCAAAATGTTACTAAGTAGTTTGTTTGGCCTTCACATGTCTGTATGCATGTCTGGCAACATTGGGGCATGCTCCTAATAAGATGATGGATCGTGTCCTGGGGAATCGCCTCCCAGATCTGGACCAGGGCATCGCTGAGATCCTGGACAGTCTGAGATGCAACCTGGCCCAAAACGTAATGTATTCTGTGGGATTTAGATCCCTTCATCCTGCACAAGCTGCCTGCATACTCTCACCACTGTAGCCCATCTATCCTCTTAAATATTGCTAGGCTACTTTTTTTAATTTTTCATTCATTAATTAATTTTTAATTTTTTAAAAATTAATTAATGAATTAATTTTTTGCGTTTTCTCTGTGTTTCTGCCAGGACCACAGGCAGGGCCACTCGCAGGTTGCTTCTGGGCCGCATTTGGCCCGCGGGCCGCCACTTGAATAGGCTTGCTTTAGAGTGAAAAGGTCCACTTCGATGGCAGTGATGGAACTTGTTGAAGGGATATCTAATGCTATAGATAATAAGGAATATACTGTTGGTGTTTTTATAGACTTAAAAAAGGCGTTTGATACAATTGATCATTCTATATTAATGAATAAACTAGAGAGATATGGCATAAGAGGGATAGCATACAAGTGGATGAAAAATTACCTGGATGAAAGATATCAATATGTCGAATTCAATAATGTAAAATCTAAGCAGTTGAATGTAACTTGTGGTGTTCCTCAGGGCTCTGTGCGGGGCCCTAAATTATTCAAATTATATATAAATGACATATGTAGTGTTTCCAAACTGTTAAAATGTGTATTGTTTGCTGATGATACCACTCTGTACTGCTCAGGTAAAAACCTAGAAAAGCTTCTGACTACAGCGGAAAAGGAGTTAAATATATTAAAAAACTGGTTTGATGTAAATAAGTTATCATTAAATATAAAGAAAACAAAATTTATTATTTTTGGCACTAGACAAATGAAAAATGTATCTAAAATCCGGGTTAATGGAATTGAAATTGAAAGAGTGAACGAAAATAAATAAATAAATCTCGGAGTGATAATTGATGATAAGCTGAGTTGGAAGTCTCATATAAACCATGTGAAAACAAAAATGTCAAAACCATTGCTATTCTCTATAAAACAAAGCATGTCCTGAACAAGAGATCATTATACACACTTTATTGTACTCTGTTGCTTCCATATATGACTTACTGTCTGGAGATATGGGGTAATGCATATAAAACGAACACTCTTCATATTTTCAAGTTACAAAAAAGAGCTATAAGAATTATAAACCAATCAAACTATATAGAACCAACTAACATTTTGTTTATTAATCTGAATACCCTGAAATTTTATGATTTAGTTGAATATAAAATGGCACAGATAATGTGTAAAGCACAAAACAACTTGCTTTGCCGCAGTACTCAGAAGCTGTTCAAAGTCAGAGAGAGTCAATATGACTTAAGGGGAACAGATTTCTTTAAAAAAAACAAGATAAGGACAAATATAAAGCAGAGATGTGTTTCTGTTAGAGGAGTTAACCTGTGGAATAGTTATGACAGTGATTTAACAAGGTGGAGTTCATTTTCCTTGTTTAAAAATATGTTTAAAAATAGAGTATTAGAAAAATATATAAATCACGAATGAAAAGAGCAAAAATAATAATACTGAAACTCTTGACTGTTCTGCTTTGATGTAGTTACTTATCTAAGGTGGAAAGTTTTTTTGTTTGTTTTTTTTGTTTTTGCTTTGCTTTGTTTTATTCTTTGCTTCGAGCCCTGTGTACAGGAGCTGCATGCAAAAAGATCTTTCGTTAAAAGGGTTGGCGTAATAAGAAAATGATTCAGCCAAGACCTTTTGATTAGCCTTGTCTCATGCTTTCTTGCTTTGTGGTACACCTTTATTCTGTATTCACTGAGATATTTGAATGCTAATCAATCAAATCAAATCAGATTGTTCAATAAACAGCACTGGGATCTCCTCTCTGTACATGGTTTGTCATGAGACACTACTGTGGTGTCGCTTGCAAACTTGAGAACCGTGTTTGAGGAGTGGATAGCTGTGCTGTTGGTAAGAGTGAAAAGAGGCGAACTGAGCACACAGCCCTGTCCCTGTGTGGGACCGGATTGGATGATATTCTGGCCCCTAGTCTCACCACCTGAGGTCTCATTTAAAGAAGCACAACTTTAACTTTCTGCATGATTATTGGGGAAACTAACCCTACATGGAGTTTGTTCAAATTATTTAACCCTGACTAAATTTTAACTGAATTAACTCATAGGGTCAGGGTTATTTCTTCAATCCATTATAAGGGTGGGGTAAAGGTTTCTGAGAAGTAAAAGCTCAGCTTCAGACACTCTAAACTCTCAGACAGCCAGAAACATGACAGGTGGACTCATCAAAAGCCGTGGGCGCTGCCCCTCTGCAGGCTTCCTGAAACTGTCCATTCAGAAAAAGGTAGGCATGAAGTTAGTAGCTTCACTGAGGTTCAAGATCACCTAAAGAAGCATTATTTTGAAAAGTGACTAAAATCTGCTCTGATACAAAGCCTGAGAGCATTTCTGCTGATGTGGACCAACTGAGCTGTAGCAGTCTGAGTGAAATAAGACCGGTTTCCAGATGAGGCAGGAGCTAAAGCAGAGCCAAAGCAGGTTTAGTAGGCTACAGGTTAATATGAGAAGACTCATGATGTTCACTTCCTGCAGAAATGAAAGAAATTCTGAGTCATTTTTTACTCTGTAAAACTTTTATTTCTTTTTTAAAATGAATCATTTCTGTTTAGAACAAACATGAAAGTCATGAAGCAATGCTACATTTTCCTAACAGCAGGTTTGATGCTAGTGGTGCTGAAACACGTGAGCATCCATAGAAACATGCACCTAAACAGGAGGCCCTGTCTTCATCATAAATTCAAAAAGCTGCTACAGATTTTTACTTCTATTGCATCTCTTTGCAAAGTTTCACATTTCATAAACACTTCTGCTCTTTACATCTTACATATATATTTGTATACTTTTACACATAAAAGCTACTCTCTCTTTGCGATAAAACTAAAATAATAGAAATAAAAAGACAGTAAGACACGAAAGTGTCTGAAATGGTCAGATGCATTCATCAAGTCGAACATTTTTCTCTTCAAATCTTCTCTGAGGTTTGAACATCTGCTGTACTGACACAGGAGGAGGAGGAGGAGGTCTGTTCCAGAGATCAGACAGATACAGATTAAAATCTCATTAGGAACATCTGTCCCTCACCTGACCACCACCATCACTGCCAGACACCAGCAAACACTCTGGTTTACTGGTTACACCTGAATGCAACCCGCTGCAGACCAATGCTAACTCTCAAAGTTTGGAATCGCTCACAAACATCCTCATGTTTAACTTAAACAGATCAGAAAGGTCAATTTTTTCTGAATGAAAGGAAAGGTATATGTTCATTTAACACCATGCTGCAACCTGTACATACTACCTGAACCACTTTAGGGCCAATTTCCTCCTTCAACATCTCAACGAACAACCAAGACTGAGTGGTTGAGCAATAAAGGACTCTTTAGATGAGCTGGTGTTGGCCAGCTGGAGCTGGCGAATATCTGAACCGACCGCGTTTACATCCAGTCTGAAAAATAATTCCGACATGAAACACGCATTAATGTCAGAGGTGTAAAATCACTGTCGGCTCAAACACTTCCTGAAGGTCTCCTGGACCTCCACAGTCCTCCGTGTTAAATCTTCTAGGAAGAGGAAGTTTGTGTTCTGATCTGATCTTTGTATAAATGAGAACAAAATGAAACCACATTTTCTTGATCCAGAGAAGGGTGGACTCCCGTCCCTCACTCTGAAGACGCTTGCCGAGCTGTTCCTGTCGGTGTTTGCGATGAAGAGAAGCAAGGCGAGAGGCCATCACAGCCTGATGTGTGAAGTCTACAACATCTCTCGGCATTGAGTTTTACCACGAACCGTTTTCACCAGGGAGACACCATGATGAGAAAGGTCTCGTGATCACCTCGTGGTACTGCATGTGGACAATCCTTTAAGTTCGGTTCTTTCAGGTAAAAGTCTTTCTGTACGTCTCCTTTCACCCTGCAGATCATCTCTTTAACCAAAGTCCGAGTTTTAAAGGAAAACGTGACATCCTGTGAGAGATCCTCGAGTGTGAATAAAAGTTCACATCTGAGTGTTCGGACCATGAACTCTGTTAATGTGGCGGTCGGGTTTACGCCAGGTTTCTGTGCAATTTCATCGGATTTGTTTCATTAGTTGTGTCAGTGTTACCTATTGATTACTTTCCAACTACAGATTACAGTTTGATTGTTTTAGTACCAAACCCCCGGCAGACAACAGGTTTCTGATCTTTACAAGTTCACAGAGTAAAATCATGTTTCTGATTTCTGACAGGAAGTGACCTCACAGTGAAGCTGGGACTCTGATTAGCTGATTTAATTTAGTGGCCTGATTGGTCAACAGCTGCTAATATTTTAGCAATGTTTTACCATGTAGACTTTTGTTATTTCAAGAAATATAATACAACTTAAAAAAATCATTATTTATTTTTGATCTTTTGCCCTTTTTTGGAGAGAGAAAATCAGAAATGTTCACATTTATGTCTTGAGAAACAACAGCGTAGACTTTAGCTCTACACTGACCGTCAGCAAAAACACCTGGTTGGCGTGTTTTAATCACATAGTGATCCCAGAATACTTGATAAATCTGTCAGTAACCTCCAGGGCTTTGGTCACATCACCACTCATCTCTGAGGTCAAAGTTCAGCATTAAATCCGTCATGAGCAAAGTCATTGATGTTTCAGACGTAGATCTGCACAGAGGTAAGTTTTGTTAGCAAACGTCATAGCAAGAACTTTAATTGAAAGCTTCCTGTTTACTGTCTCCTCTAGAGTCACACCTAACTTAGCTATAGGACTGTTAGCTCTGTCATCTATCCACGCTGTAACATGTTTAAAGTAACATATGAAATGGAAGAAAACGTAAAATAAACCCACAGACATCTGTAGCTTCACAGGCCTTACCCTAGCTTAACTTAAAGTCTGACCTGAACTGAAACCCAGATCAAAGTTGGTTTGTTAAAAAATTCACTCAAAGACAGTCCGTTATTTTTCATTAACCTCAGAGGTTAATGAAGTAAAGTAAAGTCTTCAAAAGCACGGAGCTGTCTGTTCTGCCTAAAGGTGAACAGCTGTGCCACTGTCACACATCAGGACTGCGTTTCCCAGAAGACACCTGTTTTCTTACTGGTTTCTTGCTGGGCTGGTTTTCTCGGATCACGTTTAACTCTGTGTTCATTGACATAAAGCGTCCACAGCCTGAAGCAGGGGGCGCTGTAAGCAGTTTTGTTTAATTATAGACTGAGTCCAAATAAAACACGACTCCACGCTTGTTCTGGCTGTGTGATGAGTTATTCCTGAAATTTTAATTTAAAAAATCTAAACTTTGATCGGCCACGGCTGTGTCTGTGTTTGGTTAAAGCACGGTTTTATCAATCATTTCATTTTTAAAGCTCTGACCCTTCCTTTCAGGTGTGTTTGCATTAAGGCTGTAACAAACATAGCTTCAGATCAAAGTGAATCTGTGGCGTGGGAAAGGTAGGCGTGCAGCCAGAAGGGCGGGGCTAGGCAGAAGTTTAGCCCCATCAGCCCTTGGAGGACAGGGACAGACCTGTCCATCGTGACAGAACAGGTACGTCATGACATCATCGTTGGTCAGTGATGAAAACAATAAGAAACTTGCATTAAGGCACACACTGGGAGACAATTTCACTCCAGATGAGATCTGAGAGGCTTTCAGGACGAGACTGAACTGAGACATCATCACAAAGGCGACACCCCTTTGAGTGCCTCACTTTGATTGGTCACTGTGGCTCATAAAGGCCAAAGTAATATTTCATGCTTGGATGTGTAAATTTAGCTCTTCCTCTCACAATACCAAAGTCCTCATTATTCTGATATTTAAACCTTTCTAATACTTTTCTCTGAAATTTTATTTCCTGAAGATTACAAATTTTCAAATCACTTGAATCAACTTTTACTTCCTCTCCAAAAATCGGCGTGTTTGCATCGACCTGAAAGCGTCTGCAAGTGGAGGTGTGTTTTCAGTTCACAGGCGTGTGTTCAATGCAGGAAGCTGTGGTCACATGACATCAGTGCTAGAAGTCAGTTCAAACATTTTCAGCCAATCAAACGGCAGATAATGATGGAGCAATGACGACCTCATCCGTCCAGCAGGAGGCACAAGGCCGTGTGTGTGTTTGTTTGATCGTTTGTTTGTTTTGTCTCTCAGGAGGCATGTCGGAGGACCAGTGTAGGGGCAGGGCTCCACTGGCCATGAGTGTGGTGGTGAGGGGTGGGAGAGCATTCACAGGAACAGGGGGGGGCGGGCTTACCCAACATCCCCCCAGAGTCCAGCGGGTACTCCAAGATGGACGCTGGTGCCGCCAGAGTGTACGGGTAATCGTATGGCGTCGTGTAGATCAGGCCAGACTCAGGCCCCACCCCTGCCATCAGTGCCGGTGTTCCATTGGGCAACACTGTCTGGATCTGCCGAATCAGAGGCATGAGAGTGGGGCCTGTGGGGGCGGGTGTACGCAGGGCAGTGGGCGGTGCCAGTACGGGGGCGGGGCCTGAGAGGACACGAGAAGCCTGTTGCGAGACGCTAGATGCTGCGAAAGAAAAGGCGAGGGATGCTGGGTATGGGTAACAGGAAAGGGGAGGGTTTATAAAAAGGGGAGGAGTTTTAGTATGCTTGCTGTAAAAAGACAAAATGAAAATCTGAATCAAACGGTGTGAATGGCATCTAAAACACTGCATGCTTCATGTTTTTCATTTTAACCAATACATTTGGCACAAATGATTCATGTTTAAAATTACTATGTATGATTGGCCAGTCTGTCTCTTACAGGTTTTGATGCTGGCGTCTCTGTACGTCCCGTTCAGGATGGCCAACTCCATCAGCTGCATCTTCTTCAGACTGTCCTCGCCCTCTGCCTGAAACACAGACACGACTTTCAGACACACGTGTGCTGTGAGAACATGCAGAACCGACACACACAGCAGCTTAAGTTCACATAGAATTTCATTCAGCCTGAAAGTATCAGATGTATTAAAAAGTATCAAAAACTGTAAAATACATTTAAAAAGAATCTGAAATCAGCCACTACAGAAAGATTCATGTTGTATAAAACAATCTGTAAAATATCCAAACATCAGTAAATGATCACAAAAGATCGTACGGTTACTGTGTAACCTGAGTTCTCTCCACACCGTTACTT
>NW_024583540.1:44831-58883 GCF_018398535.1 Haplochromis burtoni
TGTTTATGTTATTGTATTTTGCACAACTCTGTTGCTTGTGAAGCTCGCACACAAGAATTTCACTCGCATGTGCTGTACCAATGTACCTGCACATGTGATGTGACAATAAAAAGTGATTTGATTTGATTTGATTTGTGATTTGATATGTACGGGGTATGACCCCACTTGGTCGTGGCGTGTGGATTAAGACAATCCGGCTCGCCCGGCCACACCCCACAGCTCACGTATAAAACAGATGTGCAGACGTGACACCGGTGATAGTTTGATTGGAACGTGTCTCAGAGCGGCCTGATGGTGGAGAGAGACTCTCACTAAGAGAACCAAGGTTACACAGTAACCGTACGTTCCCTAGTATATGGGGACTATCTCTGCACACTGTTACATATTCCGTATGTACGGGGTAACTCTGTAAGACACCCCGCGAGGAGACAGTGCAACCAAACCGCCGAGAATGAAGGTGCCAATGGACCATTGACAAAGTACACATAAGCAGACCACCCCGGTCAGGGCTTCGCCAGAAGTGAAGGCCGAGATACGGGGTGAAGGCAGCAGTCTGCAGATGCCAGATTGGCCTGACCTGGTTGTGCAAGGCGCAGGACCGCAAGTGATCGGCCGCTCAAAGTCAGCCCAGGATCGCGAGGCAGACTGCCAGGGAGCGCAGCACCCTGAGCTGCCAAGTAGGATCCTCCTCGTCGCATAGGCCTACGACATGCGGGCAATGCTAGACAGAGAGTCGGCGCTACAGGTGAAGCGGGCACCACGCCAGGGAAGCACAGCCTACAGTGGCAGGTCAAGCTAGGGATGAGACCTGTCCATCCACAGAGCCGAAGCCCCCCCCCATGCTGTCGACAGACAGGGAGGGGGGCTTGTAGCCTAGCCTGCTGAAGTGGAGGGCTGAGCAAGGCGATGACCCGAAGGTCCACCCCCAGCACCGTCACCACGTGCTGTCCGCAGACAGATGAACCTCAAGAGTAAACTCGAACAAGACACTCGAGATCAGTCATAAAGTCCCAGCTCACTGAGCGGGTCCGTGCTGGCCGTGTAAGCCCATGACACAAAGGCAATGCACCAGATAGGGAGTCAGCAGGCTGGAGAGCTTTCACTCACAGGCCGTGTCAGACACAGCGAGGTCTGACAAGCATGTAAACCCGCGGCACATGGTTAGCAGGCCAGAAAGCACAGGCAGTCAGCTACAATGAGCCTGTGTGCACGCTCTCCACATGATCTCCAGCTGGAGCCTCGGGTGCACAGGGCCTGAACCTGGAATCCTAGGGGCACAGTGAGGAGAGGAAGCGTCGCTCACCGAGCCACTGAGTGGGGACCCTACTGGACACACAACCCAGCAAGAAGTGGGCAATGCCAGACAGGGAGCCAGTGCTGCTGGAGCGTAAGCCGGTGAACTGTGGGCAATGTGCCAGGGGAACACAGCCCGCAGCGTCAGCACGGCCGCTGAAAGCAGAGGGCTGAAGTAGGGACGTGACCCAAAGGGTCTGTCCCCAAGCCGCAACACCACCCTGCGCCGTCAGCAGACTGGTGAGGGGGCTGGCGGTCCAGCCAGCCGAAGCCCAAGTGGGGAACACAACCCGAAGGTCCACCCCAGGGCCGGGCGTCTGCTAAGTGCTGTTGCAGCAGGGGCGAACTCGCTACTCGTGCACAGTCGGCCCTACAGGCTGGAGAACACTTACTCACTTACTGACTGGCTCTGACTCACTGCAGTCAGAGCTGAGAAGCCGCTCCGCTCGACAATGACAGGAGCCCCGCTGGTTGTGTGAACGGCGCACTGCGGGCAACACACCAGACAGAAAACTGGCTACACTAGGCTGGAGAATTCTCACTCGCCGCAGCGAGGTCCAACTGGCGTGTAAGCCAGCGAATACGGGCAATACTCCAGGAGAGCACAGCCTACCAAGCCACTCGAGCACGGCAGCTGGCTATCGCCATGACAGAAACCCACGATATGCAGACGACGCTCCAGATGGGAAGCAAGAGTGGGCCCGACAAGACACCTGCGGACAGTCCGGAAGTGTCAGCTCACTGAGCGGGCACCTGATGGCCGTGTGACCTGTGACACAGGGGCAACGCACTAGACCGAGCCAGCGCCGCAGGCTGGAGAATTGTCAACTGCTGGCCCATGCCTGCAGCGGAGCTGGCCACTATGCCCAACTCAAAGGATGTCAGGAAGAAGGAGGGTGGTTGGAGGACAGCTGAACCTAGGCTCCGAGTCCTCCCCGCCTCACCTGAACACGGCCATCTCCACATCCCTGCATAGGCCCCTCAGCACAGCGAGGTGGCCACAGGGTAGACAGGTAGTCCCATCAGGTAACCCTGGTCGTCTGACCAGAGTCAAGCGTCATAAACATCATCCTCCTGAGAATCAACCTCCACCGGCACAGGCCTCACAGAGGCAGGGCAATGGGAGGCAACGCTGCAGCCATCATCTCCATTTTAGCCCAAGAGGCACAAGATTGGGGAGGGCTCTCCATGTCCCCAGCCTGCCTGCAGCTGACGTGTCAAGCTCCATCCCTGTAGAGGGAGCGACGAAATGGCCGCCAGCAGGGCATCAGTTACCCTCACCCCCCTGTTAGGGCATGCTGCCCTGCCCAGGGAGGGCCCGAAGGGGCGTCCAAAGAGACCAGGGACAGGGCTATTGGGAGAGGGGCCAAAGGCAAACTACTCCCACCATGCATAGCAGCAACCATCTGCGGGCAGGGGACCACAAATGCTGGGATGCAGCACACTCACTGCCTGCAACCAGACCAATCAGGCAGCAGCGGCACATGAGATAGGAGGCGCTGTGGCTGTATGACATCATCAACCTTGAGGTTCGCTCTACTAGATGGGACCTCAGGAAAGGCTAGTTCCCACACCCGGCATGCTCTAATTAAGAGCTGAAGGGACCCATTTTGCCCGACACTGTGCCTGGGGACCAGCAGGGGGCAGCCCAGGGACAGGTGGGTGACAGGTGACAGGTGAAAGCGTATGCTTGGAAATCTGACATCCTTCCCACTGTAGCCGAGCAACGAGCCGAGTCTTGCTGGCTGCACCCAAGCTATGGGCAACGGCAGACAGGCTAACAGACCGGAGAATGCTCACTCGCCAGCCGTAGCACAGCGAAGTCCCAGCGCCATGAAGCCTGCAAGGCGGGCAAGATGCCGAGGGAACACGGGCAAGACGCCACACACACAGACGCCAGCTCGATCGGCAAAGGAACCGGGCCACAGGAGACCAACTAGGGGAAACCGGGGCCGAGGGAAAGATAAAGGGGAACCAAGCTAAGGGGAACCACGCCTGAGGGAAACCAGCTAAGGGAGACCAAGCTAAGGGAAAGGGCAGGGGAGAGGCTAGCACCCAGGGAGGCTGCCGAAACAGGCTCCTGACGGATGCACACACACACACAGCACTCTCGAAGAAAAGTCACTCACACACACGACACAAGTGGAGATCAAACAATCACGTCAAACAGTCATGTCATGTCTGCACAGCTGTTTTATACGTGAGCTGTGGGGCGTGGCCGGGCAAGCTGGAGTGTCTTAAAGAATTATCAATGGCCCACGACCAAGGGGGTTCGTACCCCGTATATATGGAATATATAACGGTGTGGAGAGATAGTCTCGATATGCTAGAGACCATTCAAGTCCCAGAAATAAACTTTTGTCAAATTAAGATGACTTGAACTCATGATGGTTACAGTATCCTATGAGCACGCTCAGTAACCAGCCTGCTTAGGGCTGTGCAGACCACATGGGGCGCTGCTGTCCACCACACAACGGCGATTATTTCTACTAATTCCTGAGAGGAAACACAACACAACATCAAACACACACGACACACCTGCCACGAGCTCGTTAGACAATCAGCTCGTCAGTTAACATCTTTCATTTTCTTCAGTCCAACTACAAACTGACTTCTAAACCACTTTGTGTCTCTGCAACATGAAACTAACTTCAGTGCCTCCCTCCAACTTCCTGTTAGAAAACACGCACACACACACGCACACACACACACACACAAAGAGAATCATCAGGTGCCCAGACTCACTTCCTAGTTCTTTTTTCTTCCTGCCTCTGCACAAATCAAGGAAGTGAGAGTGGAGGAAGTGAAGATCAGCAGAATCACTGCACTTCCTGTCTCTCTCTCTCTCACACACAAACACACACACACACTCCTAAATCTAGAAGTGATTCTAACATGAACATGAAGGTTAAAGCCCAAGGGCTGAAACCCCAAAGTGAGGTTGATGTCAGCGACCCGAGTCCGTTTACCTGCCGAATCACCATGGTGACTGATGCTGAGCATCACCAGGTGAGGCTCAGAGTGTCCTCTGATTCTTTAATGCAGCATGTTTTCAGAGTCAGAGATTCTCTGTGTGCAGCATGTTCCTGAAAGCAATGAATGAAGAAGCTCCAGCAGTTCAGACTGAAAGTGCACGTGTTCATGGGGCGATCGTGGCTCAAGAGTTGGGCGTTCGCCTTGTAATCAGAAGGTTGCTGGTTTGGACAGTCGCAGTTGTTGTGTCCTTGGGCAAGACGCTTCACCCGTTGCCTACTGGTGGTGGCCAGAGGGCCCGGTGGCGCCAGTGTCCAGCAGCCTCGCCTCTGTCAGTGCGCCCCAGGGTGGCTGTGGCTACAATGTAGCTGCCATCACCTGTGTGTGAATGTGTGTGTGAATGTGTGTGTGAATGGATGGATGACTGGATGTGTAAAGCGCTATGGGGTCCTTAGGGACTAGTAAAGCGCTATATAAATACAGGCCATTTACCTTTCATGTGATCAAGTGTTCATGTGATCATGAAACATGAACACCTTTTCAACCAATCACATTCGTTCCCTCTGATCTGATCTCACGTGCCCTTCATCAGGCTGTGGGACAGGAAGCTGTCATGTTTCACAGCTGTGATGTGAAGCTGTCACCTACGAAACAAACAGCAGCGCTGAGCGCGCTCAGAGCAACATCCTTCCTGCCATTCAAACCTTTATTCTTCTCTGTCACAAATCAGCAGATTAACCAGTTTCTGCTGCTCCACCTCTGAGGGGTTCACCTCTTTACAGGTTTCATCATCATCATAGACCTTTAATGTCTCTGGTCAGAGCACCTGGCGCTAATAGAGATCCCGGCTTAACAGAATAAGTTGATAAATAGCAAGTTTTAGAGTTCATCGAGCCAGCGAACTTGAAGAAAGCCTGGATATGTAGAACTTCCTTTGTCCTCACAAAAACACACACAGGTCAGAGGTCAGGGGACTCACAGCAGGCACGAGCAGCTTGGTGACTTCATCTACAGCTCGTTTGAGTTTGATGTCGGCTCGGTTCTGGGCGTCTTCCACCGTGATGAGGACATGAAGGTCCTCGTTCAGGTGCTCCCAGTTTGGCTTCCCTCTGTTCTGGTCTTCCTGCAAAGAAACTGAGATTAACTGAAGGCTTTTCAGGGAGTTTTTAGGACTTCCTGATAATAATGAATTACAGTCGTCCAGCCTGGAAGTAACAAATGCATGAACTAGTTTTTCAGCGTCACTCTGAGACAGGATATTTCTAACTTTAGAGATGTTGCACAAATGGAAGAAAGCAGTCTCACATATTTGTTTAATATTTGCATTGAAGGACATGTCCTGGTCAAAGTTTAACTAATTGGTTACACTTTTTAACTAATTGGTGTGTGTTATATGGCTTCATGGACAGATAGAGCTGGGTGTCATCTGCATAGCAGTGTAAATGTATGCTATGTCTTCTAATGATGCTGCCTAAGGGAAGCATGTATAATGTAAACAGAATTGGTCCTAGCACTGAACCCTGTGGAACTCCATAATTAACCTCAGTGTGTGAAGTAGACTCTCCATTTATACGAACAAATTGAGTCTGTTAGATAGATATGACACAAACCACTGCAGCACAGTACCTGTAATACCTACAGCATGCTATATTGCAAACTTCTGCTGGCGTTCAGCCTGTTAGCGTGTTAGCAGGAAGTCTGCTGAGTTAGCAGAGGATCGGCAGATGATTGGACGATAGTTTTCTTGCACAGATGAGTGGTCTTAACAAAAACTGTATGAGTTTCAGCACGACATCAGTGCAAAACCAACACCCCCCTCATTCATTGTCCTCCCTCTCCTCTAGCTCCATCTGGCTTGTGTTGAACTGTTGCTACGCCTGTCTCATGTACCTCTGTTAGCGTAGCAGGTGGCTAACCTTGTCAGCGTCACACACGCAGAAACACAAACACGCATGTTTTTTCAGCAGTTTGACCTGAAATGTCTGAAATAGTTTCTTCACGGTGAATCATTCAGAGAGTCTTAATCCTGAGGAGACCGTGTGACTCGGCTGCTTCTGCAGACTCAGAGCTTTCACAGGAAGCAGCTCGTCAGCTCTTATTTTAGAGTCTCAGCTCTTCCTGAAAGTTGGCAGACAAACTTTCTGACACACGGGTGCATGAAGCAACATCCTGTTCGGAGTTGTATTTAAAATCCCAAGCTAAAGACAAATTCATGTCACAAGTCTTTCTTCAGTCTGACAGGACCTAACCCTAACCCAAAATGTCCTGTCCTTTCTGCCAAAGCAGAATGAAACTTTATAAAGTTCAGAATGCAAACTGGGATTTTGGCTTCAGTTTGAAGTTCAAGCAACAGAAGAGTTTAAGAGCTTTTTTGGAAGGATGTGTGACTTTATTTTTATAGTTTTCAAACTGAACTCTAATCAGTGAAAGTCTCAGTTTTAGGGACAGACCATCCATCTGAGACAGCGACAGATTTTCGGGCTTCGTTGGAGCCACAGATACTTCCTGTTTCGGACATGAACTATTTCTCCAATCAGGCCCATCCCACATTAGTCTGCACCTGCATGAAGAAAGACCCTGCTCAAACTGGTTTGGTCCACTGAGCTCAGGCTGGATCCTGCATGTTCTTCTGCAGGTATCTGTTTCGGGTTGAGTGGACGTTCGCTGTGATGAGATAGAAGTTCAAGTAAAAGGAAAGACGCAGCTCAGCATTCGTTGATGCACTCAGAACCTGCAGATTCACAACAATAAGCGGTCACTTCACTGAGCGACCTAATTCTACTGACACGTTCTATTCTGACTGATCTCCTCTGTGCACACATCAAACCGAATGTTACAAAGTCCTTCAGAAAATGCACAATAAAACACAAGCAGAATGCAGAGTTAACCCTAACATCTGGAATAAAATTCATAAGAACACACTCTCTGTGATAAGGAAATGTGTCATACCTCAGCAGCCGTGCACGTTCTCACTCTTCTAGCTTCTCAAACAAAGAGAAGGCTCTTCATTCGTTTTAAATGTTGAAACACATCTGAGTGATGCTCAGGCTCACGTGTTCTGTCTCTGGATCAGCCCTGGATATCTACACCAGATGTGTATTTTCATATGTGTTGTTCTTTAAATGAAAATCTGCTGACTGACCTCTGACTGTGTTTCAGTGTCAGGCATTTTCACTTTTTACGTCACTGCTTTGATTAAACCAAGAAAATCAAATATTTGAAATATAAGAAGAAAAATTTCATCTTATGCCTTCTGTGTGCGTGCGTATGAGCGTGTATTCATATCTTTGTGGGTAGCAATAATTGGAAGTTTACTACACTTATGGGGACCAAAATCCTGTAGTCTGAAGGCATGTTTGAGACTAAATGTGTTTTTAGCGTCAGGGTGATAGCTAGGGCTTAGGCTCAAGGTTAGGCATTCATTTTTCATGGTTAGGGGCTAAGGAACGCATTGTGTTAATTACATGTCCCCAGAAGATATGAATACCTGACATGCTGTGTGTGTGCATGTGCACGTTACCTTCTTCTTGTCTCTCATAGAGCCTCTTCCTCTCACCATGATCTTACATCCAGTTTCAGCCTCCAGCTGCTTCGCTGTCAGACCGCGAGGGCCCAGAATCCTCCCCACAAAGTTAAACTGACATACACACACAGGTCAGCCTGTTACCATGACAACCTAAGCACTAATCAGCCAATCCTCTTTCAGAAATAGCCATAAATAGTTAGAATGAATCTACTGAGTCGTAAAACTTTGAAACAGAGCAACACTGATGGAAACACAGGAAATGAATTATTATTGGTGCATCACGATGATCCACACACACAGACGTACGTCGGGATGCTCCTTCACGGGGACGTAGAGTTTCTCCTGCAGCTGCACCGTTGGGCCGACAGCGTCTGGCAGCTCGCTGCTCTTCTCCGATCCGTTCAGCGTGTCCGTGTACATGTCCTTCCTCACGCGGCTGATCTCTGAAACACACACACACGCAGGAAGTGGAAAACTGTTCTGCGGTCTGGCCAATCAGAAGCTGATTCTGTTTGGAGTTCATGGCAGAGGTGAGTGGGACGCACAGGCCATCAGCACTAAAACACCTGCAGCAGGTAAAGAGGAGCTGATGGAGCTCGGAGGGAAACAAACAGCTGGAATCAAACTTAACTGAAAACCGATGTTTCAGCGCGCCGTCTTCAGACTTGTTCTTTATGTTCAGGTTTTCAGCGCTGGAGGCACTGTTTCTCTGCGTTTTGTTTTGCTGCTCACCTTTTCTTTGTGTTTGGAGTAAATCTGATCAGACATTCAGGTTTTATATTTGTAACTGATTTAAAGGTCGTGTTCATATTTTTCCAAACATCACCGTGCGAACCTCTGAAACCTGAGGTGACGATGATGTTCTCACCTGATTCCATGATCTGTCATTCCCGTGTCCTCTTTAGCTTCTTGTATCTGCAGGTCAGATGGATGTGATGGATGATGAAGGTGGAACTGATGATCTGTGTGACTGCTGCTCTCCTCGTGGAGTTTGAACCTTGAAGCAGCCAGACGATAACCTGACCTGCAAACATCGGTCAGCTTTCCTTTCATGTTGAGCCTGATCAGTGAACAGCTGAGTGTAATAATGTTCATGTTTCACAGATCAAGCTCAACTGAAGAGAACACTTTAACCTGTGTGGTTTCTTAGTCTTCTAGGTCCTGCAACTCCTTAAGTTCTTAAGTTTAAGGCATTTGGAGGTGCTTGCAAATGTTTCACTGGACAGAACGATGTGGTGTCTCGGGTCTTTGTCCTCTGGTAGGCTTGTCCTCTCGGGGGTCATCCTCACAGTTGCTGACCCACCCTGTAATCATGTGAGTTATGGGTCAAGCTGTGAGTTGGTGTCGAACCACCTGAGAGGAGGTCTGAAGACTGTGTTACAGGCGGCTGATTGCTGATGGGTCCCCCCTCTGTGGAGACCACCATCCACCTTTACTGCAGTTATAACGGTTGGTGTTCTCGGTCCTTTCTCCTTTACAGAGCCGCAGCTTTATCACTGTGATAACTTTGACAGATTTGGTCCTGCAAATGTTTAACACTGGGACATGTCTGGTTACAAAATAAAGCAAAAAAGCAAAAGAACATGTGACAACAATCATTTGACATAACCCTGCAGACGAAGACTTAGGCCAGCAGACCTTTGGAGAGGTCTGTAGTTAGAAACCAGCTAAAAACTCTAACTGTGTTATAGCAGCCAGCTGTGGGGTTCCTCAGGACTCCTGTGTTGCTTCTGTATTCTTTCATGTGCATGTTTTTAGCATGTTGGTTTAACATGTGGCATTGAACGTGTGTTTAAGCTGCAGCTCAGCTCTTTGTTTCTGTCTTGAAACAGCAGCAAGTAGGGACGTGAAACCAGTGCAGCTTTCACAGGAAGTTGCAGTATCCCAGGTAACTGTTTCCATGATGATCGCACATCTTATACTGACCACCACCCCGGTAAGATTTATTTCTCCCTCGCAATGCATGCTGGGAGACTTTATGAAGCTGTCTGTGTGGTGATTCAGAGCAACAAAACAGCCCTCACCATCAGCCAATCAGGAGCTAGGAGTGCGCACACACACGCGCACACACACACACACACACACACATGCGCGCGCGCACACACACACACACACACACACACACACCACGAACATGCAACTCTGAGTTCTGAGTTCATCCTCATGTCAGACGGCTGTTTGCAGCAGACGTCTGTGAGCAGGAAACAGGAAACAAGCAGCTGCACAGGTAGGAAACACCTGAGCATCTCCTCAGCAGGTTAGAAAGACACTAACCTGCTGGTTAGCATCAGAGACTTTCCATCACATCAAGTGAGCTCCTCACAGTCTGCAGCTCCTGCAGCATCACGGCCACAATAACCAGCAACATGGGAGCAACATTACTGATTACTTCCCCCAAAAAGTAATCCCGTTACTTTACTGATTACTTATTTTCAAAAGTAATTAATTACTTAGTTACTTGTTACTAAAACACGATTTACAACCTGAAGTAGGTGATAAAGCGATAGATCTTTCAGCCCAATTCTACTTTTTCTACATAATCCATCATACAAAATGTAATCAAATGGAAAAGTCTCTTTTTAAAACTTGTTTTATTAGTTTTAATCTTTTAACTTTATGCATCAAGCAAAAATTAAATTATATGCAACATTCTCTGACTGGAAGAAATTGTTTAACATTTAAACCTATTTTCTGCACATTCCAGCACATAAAATAAAATATTTTTTGTGTTTACACTCAGTCTTTCAAATAGATGCAAGTAAAACACAGCAGAAAATAAATAAAGTCAAAGACTCAGCGGTCCTGTTGCTCTATTTTCACCTGTAAAGCAGGAGTGGGGTAGGCGGAGGGTTACCCTGGTGCAGGTGTGCCGCGGTCAGTGGAAGAATCCGCGAGTTTCTCTGTGAGTTTCCCATTACGTCGTAGCTACTCGGTGCTTGTTGGAAGTTTAGGTTTTTCGCTGTAAAAAGAAGTTTTCTTCCCACGCACAGCGGACACTAATGTTTTTGTCACTTTTTATGGAATCAAACTCAAAGTAAGGTCAGTACTTCCACGCTTTAAACGCTGCACGCTCATACTCTCTCCCGCACTTGATATGTGATCCATTGTTGATCTGCACACAGCTGTTGTCACTAACGTCGCACTCGCTTACGTCACTGTCATGAGACAGACGGTTTTAGTAACGCAGTAACGCAGTGTTCCTACGGGAAAGTAACAATAATCTAATTAACGTTTTTGCAATAGTAATCCCTTACTTTACTCGTTACTTGAGAAAAGTAATCAGATTACAGTAACGCGTTACTGCCCATCTCTGCTCAGGACACACCTCCAAAATAAACCAACGTGCTTTCAGTCCGCCTACAACATTCAACACTTCAATGTCAATGCCCCGAGTCATGGCGCAGAGGAGGAGATCACCAGTCATGAAAGGTTATCGTATAAGCACCATGTCCTCACATGGTCTCTTCGTCACCCTCATTGTCGCCCTGATTCCAACGTGAACCATCACAGAGGTCTTCAAAGGATCATCTTACACTGAGGAGTCAACACAGAGACCTAACAGGCAGGAACGTCCTCTCTACAATGGTTAAAATGGGATGTTGGTCCTCACAAAGTCAGACAGACACACACACACTGGTACTAGTGGTTTTACTGTCTGAGGCTATTACAGCAGGGACACCAGCCAGAGGGGATTCTGGGTAAATTGATTTTCTTCTCTGTCTGACTGACACACACACACATACACACTTCATCTGAGCTTTTGAATTAATTGATTAGACCAATTAAATGATGAATAGCTGCACTTAGTGTAATTGAGACGCACACAGAGGACAGAAATAAAGAGGAGTAAGGTTTCATACTGTGGTGTGTTCAGGTGCTGTTGGAAAAGCAGTGTTCAGACACATGCCACAATTCTCCCTAGCGTCAGGTCTAGCCGTCCAATCACAGTGCACTTTCTACATCAGTAACTCACAGGTAAACAACACACCTGACACGTTGGCCATGTTGGTCCGAGTTCACAGGACTCTACTGTAAACTAACCTAACTGTTATTAAGTGTTTATTAGGTAAATACCCCCTGTGGCCATCTAGTGAAATGCAGTCTAACCCTAGCATCTACAACCCGGCTCTAAAAAAGCTCACTCGCTGAGAAAATGTAAATGTAAGCAGAATATTGAGTCATTATCTATAGAAATCAAGTGTTTAAACTGAGGAAATCATTTCACCGTTTTAATATAAATATCAGATATATTTAAATTGTCTCCAAAAAGCCTGGTGTTTAGCAGCCAATCAGGTGAGCGGGCAGCAGGTCAGTCTCATGCCTGGGTATAAAAAGAGCTTCTTGGAGGGCGTGTGCTGTACAGACGTGTCTATATCCTGCACACCTGAGTGTCAGTGTAGTGATAGCAAAGCTCATCTGGGCATGTGTGGCTAACTTACAGATAGCCGGCTAGCCTCAGCGTGCTCGAAGTATGAACTTCATGGAAAAGCAGATCACCTGACAGAGACACAGGTGAGCTAATGTGAGACAGATGGACGTCTGCTGCATCAGTCTGCAGATCAATCGACCCTCACTGACCATGAACTTCTTGTATTTCAGTCCTTCTCAAACTGTGAAACTTTATTCAAACATTCACACCTGCAGAAAACATCTGTGCGCACACAAACTGAACCAGATGTTCTCATTCCTCCACCTCGCTGTCCGCCGGAGCACTGCCACATAATGTCAGCAGTCACATGACCACAATAACCTCACAGCAGCCCAGAAGGCTCCAACAGCACAAACACAGCCGAGGTCCAGTTCAGGAGAAGCTAGCAGACAGCAACAAGAGCCGCCTGTGTCCCATCCACCTGTCAGTCACAGAGGCCATGCCCCTAATAATGCAATGAGGCTGTAAAGTGACTGAGTTGGATTCCTACTGATTAGTGAAAATTGTGGGTGGGGTTAAACGTGCCAGCTCACCCATTTGTTTTTTAATCTTTCTGATCAATAAAATCAATAAATGATGATCAGTTATTAAAATCCATGATCACTAAAGTATGATACGTTACTCGAGTATGCTTCAGACAGTACTTTTACTCTGAAAACACATAGCACACTTTCTGACAGTACTTACTGCAGTACATGTAGTACTGCCAGCACTTTAACTTGTAGAAGTTTTAAAAGAAAAAGTATCAGGATGGTTTCAGTAAACTTTTCCTTTGATTTAAACCCTCTCGCGCGCGTGCGGGTCTCACCTTCGTCCAGGAGCCTCTCCAGGTGCTGGAAGATTCCGCAGAAGTTCGGCAGACCGCTCATCAGCTTCTTGTCGTTCATGAGTTGCATCAGGTAATCCGGACCGGGTCTGGGCTTCTCCCTCCCCTCCATCCTCCCCACCACGACCCGCCGAACTACACGGATCCGGACCGCAGCGGACTGCACGGCATCAGCATGAATCCAGACCCGCTCCAGACACGGAGGCGCCTTGAGCCCCGCACGCTCGACTCCGAGTCCGGGTTTAACGCTCCAGCTGCTTCGGCTTTGCCCGGCTCTCCGCCCTCCGCTCCGCGCAGAACAGCGCTGTGTGTCGGCCAGCAGCGGCTCTGAGCCTCCGCTCCGCGCACACGGGGGGGGGGGCTCAAAATAAAACTCTAACTAACTAACTAACCAAATAACTAACTAACTAACTAACGTGTGTGTGGTATTTTGTTCCCAGGCGTCACCATCAATAAAGCTGCTCCGTTTGAACGTGTCCCTCTAAATAGTTTTATTGGTTTTAATGGTTTTTTTCACATGGAAATGAGTCTCGTCCGCCTCCTCCTCTTCCTCTCCCTCTTCATCACCCACCTCCTCTCCAGAGCCTGGGACTCACAGAAGAACAAAGGAGGGGAAAACAAAAAGTTTTGTTTGGCTGAAAATCGCTTTGGGTGATGAAGAGCAGGAGGGAAATGAAGAGGAGAAGCGTGATGAAGAGGAGCAGGTGCAGCTGCTCCTCAGAGCAGCTCATGAAGAGTTTAAGGGTTGATCCGTCACCTCCGTGAGGAGGTGTTTACTTCCTGTAATGAAGGCATCCTCACCGTCGTGCTCACCTGTACACTTACCTCAGGGGTTGGATCATAAACACATCTAAAACCTGCAGGATCCCGGCCCTCGAGGCCTGGAGTTGGACACCTGTGCTCTACTAGCTCTGAGTTAACAAATCAAATCAAATCAAATCACTTTTATTGTCACATCACATGTGCAGGCACACTGGCACAGCACATGCGAGTGAAATTCTTGTG
>NW_024583540.1:60208-67635 GCF_018398535.1 Haplochromis burtoni
TGTAGTGTCAGGGCTATGGCATCATCAGTGGACCTGTTGTGGCGGTATGCAAACTGTAGAGGGTCCAGTGAGTCAGGTAGTGCAGAGCAGATGAAGTCCCTGACCAGCTTCTCGAAGCATTTGCTTACGATGGGGGTCAGGGCTACAGGTTGCCAGTCGTTCAATGAGGAGATGGTGGAGGATTTGGGTACAGGGACGATGGTGGCCATTTTGAAGCAGGCTGGGACTACAGACAGAGAGAGGGAAAGGTTGAAGATGTGTGTGAACACTCCAGCCAGCTGAGCCGCGCATGACTTGAGGACGCGGCCGGGAATCCCGTCTGGACCAGTAGCTTTGCGCGCGTTCACCTTCACAATTACTGAAAGTAGTTTTTTCCTTGCCTGCCCAGCCCTTTCCTGGTGTGGACCCAAAGTGTCCTTTTGTTGAGGGTTTTTTGTGTATGTGTGGCGTCCTGCCTGTGCTCCTCAACAATAATATTTAACTTTTAATCACAGTTCTGCTAAATTAAAGGATCTTTCTTGCATCTGTCACATGATGACCATTAACCAGTGATCGCTCTTGACTGCAGATACGAGTCGGGAACCAGCTCGCAAAGAGCCCCTACATGTTTTGACACTTGAGCTGTGAGGAGTTGTGAGAAACAGAAAGTAACTGGGAGACGCAGACTGAGGCAACAGAAACCAGTAAGTAGGTGAATAGCCTACACTGTAGTCTACAAAACACAGGAGTGTTAGCTTATTATGGACACGTGGGTCAGCTGTTCTGTGGAAACATGGTGTGTGTGCCTGTACATTACCTGTCCTTTATTACCTGCACACGTGTCCTGGTCATTAGCTGCTAGCTAACTGTGTAAGGCTGTCATGGATCTGCAGCTCTGTCCACCATCTCAGGGAACAAGTTTAAGAAATCTTATCGAGTGATATATCACATGAGAGGAGAGAGCTACCGCACAGATTTTCATTATTTTAATATGATGCTCTACGACGTTACAACGATACCAGAAAGTTCCTCAAAATTACACACAGCACAGATAAAATCTCAAAATTTTATAGAAGCCAAACATTTCCGCAGATTTTGCTCCAAGCATATGTGTAAATATCATAAAACTGGATAATAAAACGGAGGCTGCTCAGCCTGAGCTGAAGGCTCTGAGTCTGAACAGACAAAAAGTCACCGTTTTGGTTTTAGGACGTCTTTCAGCTGGTGGAGGTCAGTCGGGTGGACAAACAAGCCCATCTGGGGTCAGCTGACAGGGTCACGTGACCAGAGCCTGGACGACCTGTTACGAGTGGAACAATGAAAGTTTTCTCTGACGGACAAACAACAGAGTGAGGGTGTGTGAGCGCAGGCGAGGTGTGTGTGTCCACTGGTTTCATCAGGAGGTCACTCCAGTTTCTCCCCTTTACTTTGATCACATGATCAGAGCACCACATTGTCAGCGGAGCACTGACGAGTACTACAGACTACTACAGTGTACTGAGAGGTACTACAGGGAACCACAGTGTAACAGAGATTTATGCAGTACTTGTACTGGCATTTTGTTTTCGGATGAATTTCTGGAACGACTGAAATCTGCGGACCTCTCTGCCCACTCTGATTGGTGGGAACAAACAACATCGCTGTCATGTGACCTTTAGGAGACCTTCAGACTGCGTAGGTCACACTGACCTCAGATCATAAGGTCAAAGGTCACGGTGATAGAATCACAGCCTCCTCTGTCTGCATGGGGTCTGTTCTGAGCTGGCTTGAGCTTCTTCTGCTTCTCCTTCGGTCCGATCCATGCTGTGGACAAGCGCACGCACCTGTGACTCACCTGTGCACAGATGCTCTCTGTCATCAGGCTCTCTGAACGCTGACTCAGTGAAGCCCTTTCATATCCACAGCCTTCAGTCTCATCTTTAGAGGAAGGTTTAAAAGCTCAAAGACAGACATCAGCAGTCTTCTTGTGGTGTGTGTGTTTGTGTGTGTATGTGTGTCACAAAATGTATTTGATAATGAGGGTGGGAAGTTGCAATAATTCCCCCAAGGACCAGAAGCAGACAGAAATGGACCCAGGAAAATCGGACCATCCGCAGCTACCAAGAGTACCGAAGACCTGAAGCCACACATCTCTGCGATATCCACCTGCCTATCCCAGCAGGAGAAGGAGGGAGGCTCCAGATGGGGTGGCAGTCCCAGACAACCAGTGGCGAGAGCAGCCAAACTCGCCAGAGGATGGCCACCCCAGTGCGAGCCGGAATCAGGGTTCCAGGGATCCAGGCACCTATAAACCACCCGGTACCTGGCAGCCCCCTCCCAACATATTTAAGATTGAATCATTAACTAATGGCAGGACCATATCGCTCCATCGTCCCCTCTGGCCAACACCAATAGGCGGTAGGTGTCTTGCCCAAGGACACAACGACCGAGACTGTCCGAGCCGGGGCTCGAACCAGCAACCTTCCGATTACAAGACGAAAACACAATCGCCACGATCGCCCCTAGATAGGCGATTTAGTCATTATCATACCTGCACACACCTGCACAGGTGCGGCTCTGCAGGAATCATTGACAGAGTCAAACTGAGTTAAAGCTCAGTCAGCAGCTGTAGTACTGCACAGAGTACTGCAGTACTGTAGTGTAGTGCTGGGTGTCATACAGTGTATGATACAGTATATAGTAGTAGTACTGGTAGCTCTTTATGTGTTGACTGTCCAGGTTCAGTTTGTGAGGACGTGCAGTGAGCATTCCTGCTCCCCTGCGTGCCTACCCTCTCTGGGACTCCTCCTCCTCCTCTGATGGACGAAGGAGGTCCTGGGAAAAGGTCGTGGTTTTTGGTTCAGACTGATTACCAACCCCACAAATCACCACAGACACTTTCATTAAAGGAGCAGCTCCTCTAAGATGAGGAGGCCGAAGAGGAGTCAGGGAGACGCCACCACGTCTTCCTCTTCGTCCTGCTCCTTTCACATTTTCTCCCACAGTCGGGCCTTTTAGGAGTCCTGGATCAGCTCTGGCTGTTTGGGTTCAGTCCAGACCTCCGAGCTGTTTGAAAGGAGGCCGGAGCGCACCCCCGCTCCCCCTCCTCCTCCTCCCGTTGTCAGCAGCTTTAGACTCTCAGAGCGTCTTTCAACAGGGAAGAAAAGAAAACGGTCTTCATGAAGAAGGCCGGCTGGTTTCAGGAAGTAAGGGGGGGCACAGTGAAGGAGTCTTTGTGTCGGCTGTTTTCCGCCCAGCGACCACTGATTCATATTCAGATGGAGTTCTGAATGGACACACACACACACACACACACAATGATGTCATTCGAAAGAAAGAGAGAACTCAGTGGGAAGAAGGTCATGTGACATGTTAGTCACATGACGTTCTACAGAACAGAACCATCTGTACAGCACCTCCTCAGTGGTCCAGCTGCCTCAGCCAGCTCTGATTGGATGATCTGGGGTTTTATCAGGTGGGTGGAGCCACCAAAATTGACTGAAACCTATTGGTTGGTTTCTTGATGACCTTTGACCCTGCACAAACAGTGTTACTGAGGAACAGAATGAAGCTTTTTAGGACGCCCGTCCTGATAAAGCCTCCCTCCTGTCCCAGCAGCAGGGAGAACACGTTCAAGGTTGAAGGTTCTTTATTTGTCATATGCATAGTTATACAAGTATAACACACAGTGAAATGTAGCCTGACACGCTCCTCGACATGCGCAAAAATGGGGGGGCGGGGTAGAGGAAGAACATTATATATATATAGTATATACACTGGGTGAATGTGCAGTAGTAGCAGCAAGCAGGTGAATTCTTTACATTAATATGAATAGACATCTGACTATTTTACAGGATAGACAATATAAACATATTTAAAATTAAAGGAATTGAAATGTACATTGTGCCTTGGTTTAGTGTCTGGAAGAGTCCTGTCTCAGTCAATTAGAGATGATGTGAGAGGGCGGGTGTGTGTGTTTAGGGCACGGATGGCTTGGGGATAGAAGCTCCTCTTGAGTCTCTCTGTCCTTGCCCGGAAGATGCGGAACCTTCAACCAGATTGCAGAAGTTGGAACAGTTTGTTGCCAGGATGGGACGGGTCCTTCAGTATCTGCTCTAGTCCGGCATCTCCTGGTGTAGGTGTCCTGAAGCGGGGGGAGAGCAATCCTGCAGCAGCGTTCTGCTGTACGGATCACTCTCTGGAGAGCTTTTTGGTCCTTCACACAGCTGTTCCCAAACCACGATGTCATGTTCTGTTTGGATGCTCTCCACAGCGCCTGTATAGAAAATCCTGAGGATCTTTGGAGAGACCCTGAACTTCCTCAGTTGTCGTAGGTGGTACAGGCGCTGCCTAGCCTTTTTGGTCTGGACCTGAATGTGGGCAGCCCATGTCAGGTCTGAGGAGATGTGGACACCAAGATACTTGAAGGACTGCACCCTCTCCACTGGAGCTCCATTGATGATAATGGGCTTGTAGTCTCTGTGCTTACCCCTTCTAACGTCCACGTTAGACTTCATGCAGTAAATTGTGTCACATTTACATGACTCGTTTAAATACTCTCCTCCTGGGAGTGAAACAAACACATGTGCATAAGGCCCAAAATGTTGCTGTTCACAGCTGTCGGGACAAACAGACTCTGAGCCTCTGCAGGAACCCTGTGTTTGTTCTCTGCAGACATCAGTGACTCTGACCCCAAATGCTCCTCCTCCTTCCAGCCTCTGTAGTGCACGATACATTCACAGGCTGCTCTCATTTATATGACCTCCAGAAGATTTGCGTTTTGTAGTCCATCTTCTGGATATTGTAGTTTCAGCACGGTGGACACGCAGCATCCCATTGTTAAGCAGAGACGAGTGTGAGGTCGTTCCACTTCTCAGCGCACCACTCTGCACTTCTCCTCACCTCCTCTCTCAAGCTCTCGAGGCCTTTAAACCCAGAGTTCAAATAAATCAGCCAGGCCCTCTGCAGGGGAGCAGGTGAACTGTCAGAAAGGGAAACTGAGCCACTTCCTGCTGCAGACGTCATTTCCTTGAAAATCATAATCAATAACTGGGCATCAGACAGAGGTCGGGATGTCAGAACAAGAATTCAACCGGCAACTGTGAGGAACCCGGACAAACACATAGACACAGATACACGCACACACAGACACACACACGTGTGTGTATTCATATCCTCATGGGGACATCTCATTGACTTAACCCTTCCCTAGCCCAGGGGTCAGTAACCTGCAGCTCGAGAGCCGCATGCGGCTCTTTGGTCCTTATACTGCGGCCCCGCGTGGTTTGGGTAAAATAAATGAGAAGTGTTTAGCTGAAGTGTATTTTATTTGTGTTTAGTTCTTTTTTTAACTTGTAGTTCTACATTGGAAGATTATTGTGATATTGAAATATAAAAATAAAATTATATTTCATTATTTTTCGTTGCTCAAAATAAGCGTCACACTGGCGGAAGCCGGTGTAGCCGCCGAAACGCCTGCATTTATCGAGACTTTCGACCCCAGGTAGGCCAGTTATGGATCTTCGGATCCACATTATGTCAGCAGCTGTTCTCCACTGTGAACTGTGTTAAAGACAAACACGCTCACGCCTCACAGACGACAGCTTACAGTCCTATAAAGATGAAAGTGACTTCGTACAGCCCCGACCTGCAGACGCTGTGCGCAGAGGTTCAGGAGCAGAAGTCCCGTTGTAAACATATCACGGCAGACCCGACGATGTTTGCATGAACGCGCTTTTCAGCATCTCTTTATCGACCGCTTTTCACACACGGTTGCTGTACGCACACAGCCGGCTGTAGCTTTGCAGCTCACAGCTCGACACAACAGCATAGAGAGCACAGACTTGTGATTTTGGGTGCCGCTCAGGTGCGTTCGACTCCCCTGCAGCGGCGCTGCAGACCACGCCCCGCCACACACATTAACCAGGTAAAATACATATGTATGCAGAATTTTGCAATATTTTTTTTAGCAGCATAGTGTTTTTTTCCAATTATTTTTTAACATTCAGGTCAAAGCTCCAAAAACCCAAAGGCGATACAAGGGTGGCGGCTCTCAACAGTTTTTCTTTGCTACATGGATCATTTTAGTTCAGCTTTTAAATTCATTTAAGAGACCTTCAACTGAGTGTCTTTCCTTTTTGTTATATTTCTTTAAGAGTTCAAAATGTGTTAATTACATAAATAAAATGTAATTTTCTCTGTAGCACTTCATGGATTTCATAAGCAACACACCTTAGTTGCTCACACAAAGCATAAAGGTAAAAAAACAATGTATACCGTGTTATCTTCATTTTAGATGTCAGAAAGAATTTGTGGCTCCCAGTGATTTTGTTTGCGTGGAAACCGGGTCCAAGTGGCTCTTCGGGGGTTAAAGGTTGCTGACCCCTGCCCTAGCCCCTTAACCTCACCTAACTGTAACCCTGACATTAAAACCATATTTTGAGTCTCAAAAGTGTCTTCAATGGGGACCGGGATTTTGGTCCCCACGAAGAAATTAATACCCATACACAGGTACACACACACACCTGACACACAGCCCTAAAGCTACACCTCCAACCAGTAGGTGGGGGTAATGCGCCTGATTGTTGGAGTCAACTGAAGACGAAGAAAAAAGAACTATAGCCCCCAGGGGGCACTGCGGCCCGCAGACTGTAAACACACATGAAGGACGGAGAGAGCAGAGAGAAGCATGATCGGTGAGTCAGCTGATTGATCCGGTCAGTCAGCTGATCTGCTTTTTTTGGTTGATGCGGGTCAGTGAGGGTTCTGTGTGGGCTGTCCTGTGTGCGGATCGGTGGCTGTGTCCCAATTCAGGGTCTGCACGCTTGAAATACGCATTTTAAGGGCGATTACGTCACCGCCACGCGACGACGGCTGTCCCATTTCGAAGTGTACTTCAAATGCGCCGTCGATTTCCCCAAATATCAAGCGTGGTCCGGTGCACGCTTCGTGGTCCCATATATCACACAGTGGCTGTATCCCAATTCAGGGTTTGCAGCCTTAAAGTACGCAGCCTCAACGATCCTCAAAGACCGCTAAGGCCGGAAGTGCGAGGCTTGTGTAATGTAGCCTCGGTTGCGCTGATACTGTTGTTTGTCAATAAAGTTAAAAAAAAAAACCTCCGTTGCGCTGCCCAGGTTGCCTAGCAACCATGATACTAACAGCTGGAAACGTGTCATACAGCTTTGTTTGACAGAAATGAAGGAGAAAATCTTTTGTTCATTTGTTTGTTTCTACATGAGCTTTGATCATTCTCTGTAAGATTAAGCTCAGCTATTGAACGGCGTATATTTTAAAGTAAAGGCTTTAAAACCAAGTTAGTACAAACGTCACTAATGTCACATGACTTTGCCGACATGTGGCCAACAGTAATGTTTTAATGTTCTTCGTTATTAAACATTTGCACATAAATAAGTGACATAATATTCAGTACTTAAAGTTTACTCTTCGGGCGCCCCTCATCTGCCATT
>NW_024583541.1:0-16570 GCF_018398535.1 Haplochromis burtoni
TTAACCTTAATTTATATTTTATTCCTTCCTAGTTAAATTTACCCTTTTTAATTTTTCATATTTATTTCCTATCTTATTCATAGCCTTTCCTTTTTTGTTTTCTTTAGGTCACGAGCAGTTGTCCAAGCATTTCACTACATATCGTACTGTGACAAATAAAATTTGAATTTGAATTTGAATTTGAATTTGGAATTTGACACCCCTGGTCTGAACCCTCTTACCTCAGTTTTGACCCACTAGGTGGGGTGTTGGGTTCGTTATAGCACAGATACCACAAATGGTTTTGGTATGGACAGGAATCAGGGAAATTAACAGTGAACCCCCTGCCTGCAGATTAGACTGAAACACTAATGAAATAATAGACCCCAGATGACTCTTTAGCACAAATACTGAACATTTATCAAACATAAGAAAACAATGTACAAAAACACATGCTTTTTAATTCAAATGACATCACAATTACTTCAGCAAATGGATCATACTTTTTGAATCAAAGAATACCCTTTGAAATTATATTAAGTAATGCAAAATCAGGTTATCACTTCTTGGTGGTTAACTCACTGACACCCCATCCGAAATAATAAATAATAAGAAATATACTACTAAATACACTATACCCACACCTGGGCCCCACACACTCACACTCACACTCATTGCAGGCCCGTTTGTTGCTCACAGTGTGTGGTGGCGAAACTCCTCTTCTCCCTGGTAAGCACACAAAAGTCTGACTTACAGTTCGATGGTTTGTAGGTCGCTGCTCATCAGTCCCAAACTGAATCCAATTTTCAGCCCGTCCTGGTGATACCACGCTGTCTCTACTACAGCACATTAGCAAGTCACTATGCAGTCACATACCCCGGTAGAGTCACATGCTACCTTTACGGTAGCATATGGGGGATTAACAGTTATGTTATTGTTGCATTTAAGTCCATGGGTATTATTAGATTAAGGAGATTAAGGAGAAAAAAAACACTCATATAGTGCTTTTCTACTCTTTCTGAGCACTGAAAGCGCTTTACGTTGTGTAACCCATCCACACACCCACTTTTTTCTTTTCTCTTTCAATGTAAGTGCTTTCTAGCTAACATTCATACATCAGAGAGCAACATGGGGTTAGTATCTTGCCCAAGGATATTTGGCATGCAGACCTGAGCAGATGGGGGATCAAACCACCAACCTTCCAATTAATAGATGACCTGCTCTACCGCCTGATGTACAGCCACCCAAAAAGGTTACCCCACCTGCTAGCAACACCACCTCGTGATTACTGCCACACCTGTTGAATCAGAAATCACTTAAATGGAACAAAGTAAAATAAAGGCAAAGTAAAATAAGCTAAAAGATTTGAAAAAACAATTCTTGAAGCCACGATCTAGACAAACTCTAAGATGAGAAACAAAGTCATTGACATTCATCAGCTTGGATGTAATTAAGCCATTTGCAATGCCCTGGAACTCCAGAAAACAATGGTGAGAGCCATTATCTACAAATGGAAAAACAGTAGTGAACCTTAGCAAGAGTGGCCGGCCCACCAAAATTACTCCAAGAGTGCATTAGTGACTCAAAAGAAGTCACAAAAGAAGCAAGAACTGCAGGCCTAATAAAATAAGAATGACACTGTGCAAACGTGCCATCGAAGGAAGAGGTCCAGGGCAAAAAACACAGCTGGCTAAAATAAACACAAAGGTTCGTTTTACATTTGTTAAACAAACATTTTTATTGTACCCTTTTTATTGCTGACTAATAAAAAGTTGAATCTAAAAGCTTTATGGTTTGATCTGAAGCACGTACTGTAAATGTGACAATTACCTTCCCAAAATTAAAAATAAGTCAGGAAGGGGACAAAACATTTTACAGCACTGTAAATATGGCCCTTTTAATTAGTCAGTCTGTCATTTATGTGCAGCTTACATTGGTGAAATACTTAATCGTTCTGTTTTTTTGTACTTTTATTAATCTTCATTGCCTCCCATCGCTTGTGTGTGTTTTGAAGGCCTGAATTAACTGCATTACTCTCTGAATCAGCTGCAGGCATGTAGGATGCACACACACACGCACACACACACACACGCACACACACACACTAAAGCATGTTGCGGCATCAATGGGCTGAGTCCTTTTGGATTATTTATGCTCCCTGACCTGCCTCACAGTATGCAAGTCATAGCTATTTAATGTTAACTTGGTGCTACCATGGGCGCATTATGTCACAATGCTTGAGTCATCAAAATGGAGCCAATGAGCATACATGTATACAGATGTCATCATTTAATAACTGAGAAAAGGATTAAGATATCCATTCATCATACATCTACATTATTTTGAAGATTACACATCCTGCTGTGGATGGGTAGTGTGTGCATGTCAGAAGCCCAGTTCTGGTGGAATACAACATGTACTGAGCTCCAGTGAGGACAGCGAGGCTGAACTCTAGACTGGACTACTATTAGACACTCCAAGTGTTTCTTCTGTCTTTGTCTATCTGCTTCTGTCTCCAAACATGTTTTTCAGCAGATCAGCGAGATGAAATAGTGGACTGCCAAGCTAGAGGCATTTAAAAACATCTGAACAGTTGCCAGGCATTTCATTTGAAATTTTGAGACAGCAGAAAAGGCCTGCAATTTGTCAGATTGGGGAGGACTGGATGTTGCCAGTCTCTTCCACATTTTGCCTATTAAACCCTCAGCAGGAGGGATTCCTGAATCTGCTGCTCACTTCCAAACAACACTCATATCTGTACATATAGCCAGATACTGCAGCGCTAATGCTTCTTTTAAGTGTTTTTTCAGCTGAATGAATTTCCTTTGGGCGGTTTCTGTGAAGAACATTGTCTCACACTAGTCTGTGGTGGTTTGACATCAATTCAGATTCCTTCATTTTCCCTATCCATCTGCCTTCATGTTGCAGCTGCATGTCCTGACTCCATGCAAGACCAGCTATCTTGCTACATGATAAAGCAGGTTCAGGTATTGCAGATCTGTATTCAGTTACAAAACACTTTCACCTTCAGATGTATTATCATGAGGTAAAATATTCTGAGGATTTGTCATGGTCCATCAGGAAGATGTATAGTGACTCAGGGCTTAAGCTCTAAATATCCTATGACTCATATAAGGGTAGTATTAAAGGGTTAGGAGAAAATAGGACTTATTAACAAGACAATGTAACCTCTCTGGAAAAAAATACAACCATGCAGAGATGGTTCAACAAAGAGGAACATTATAGATACACAGCTGATTAAAGATTAGACACAAGTGAAATAAAACATTGTTACATATAATTACCACTAGTGACAATCAGACGGAGAGAGTGAGGAAGCAAAACTCAAAGCAAGAGGCAAGAGAAAACGATCAAATAAAACAGGAGATAAACAATCAACAGACAGCAGTTAAATAAAAACACTGAAAAACATAAAATGATGCTAAATAAAAATTAACTAATTAAGAGGTCAACAAGGACGCCAGCATTATCCAGACCTAGTGATAAAAGAAGAGAAGGAATCAAAATTGTCAACACTTTAATTTTATTTATATAATAATAATAATAATGGATTGGATTTATATAGCGCTTTTCAAGGCACCCAAAGCGCTTTACAATGCCACTATTCATTCACTCTCACATTCACACACTGGTGGAGGCAAGCTGCGGTTGTAGCCACAGCTGCCCTGGGGCAGACTGACAGAGGCGAGGCTGCCATTTCGCGCCATCGGCCCCTCTGGCCAACACCAGTAGGCAAGTAGGGTAAAGTGTCTTGCCCAAGGACACAACGACCAGGACAGAGAGCCCAGGGATCGAACCGGCGACCTTCCGGTTACAGATACGCTTCCCAACCCGCTGAGCCACGGTCGCCCGTATAGCACCAAATCTCAACATTAGTTCCACAAGATGCTTTATTGTCTGGTCTTTACATTACAATATAAAGGAGAGAAAACATCAACAATCAAATGACCCCCTATGAGCAAGCGGTTTGGTGACAGTGGGTGAGAAAAACTCCCTTTTAACAGGAAGAAAACTTCGGCAGAAGCAGGTTCAGGGAGTTGTGCAGGAGGGGAGGAAGACAGGAAAAAAGGCATGCTGTGGAAGAGAGATTACTAAATGTCAGATCCTAACAACGATAAAATCACAAAAGAAATCTGAACTAACAGATGTTAAGACTTGATAGTTCACAACACAAAACTGATATTTGTGCTTGCACTTCTTGGCTAATTTGAGCTTCAGCCATGGTACATCTGGCTTGTTATATGCTACAAGTGCGGCATTTTATGATTTTAGGCATAGCTAGGTTATGGGTTTAGCACTTCAAACAATCATAGCAGTGGTTAGACAGCGACACGTCCCCTTAAATATTTAGAGCACATCCATCTCCACATCAGTATACACACAGGAGGCTTGATAACCGTAGGGAGAATAAGAAGCAGCTCCATCATTTAAGTATTACATCGTAAAATCTCAAAACCAAATAATTTGTTAGCTATACTAAAATTTTGCTCTATACCTCAAGTGTTGTTGCAAGGTTTTTTTAAAGTGATCTTGCAGTACAATCTTACAAAATTGAGATTGATTATTCTTAAATCCTTGAAATCATCTCTAAACATCTTTCAAATCTTGTGACTGTACATGAGATTTCAAACAGAAACCCTGCTGAAGTACATATGAGCTATTAAAGTCCAGGTGCCGATAAATGAATTAAAGTAGAGTAATTCATCATACAGTTGTCAGGGCCGAGAGGCCAAACCAGGTGAATGGAACCAAAGCAGAGATAGACAGAGGCACTGATAAATATGACAACAAAACTTTATTTACAAGCTGTGGAACAACACTTAAAAAGTCAAACATGTACTGTGAGCTAAAATGTAACGATGAGCAATAAAGTAACTTGAAGCACAACTAAATACTGTGAAGCAGTGAAACTAGAAACTTCGTGACGTGAGGCAAAGAGGCAGATAGACTGATGGGTCGGACAGGGAGACTTAGAGTCACTGTAATGAGAGGAGACAGGTTCAGAAGGGGTTCCAGTGAACCTCAGGTAAGTAATAATTACAATGTTCAATATCTTACTTGTCAAAGGTGGCGTAACGGCATGGAGGGGTAGGTGGTCCGGGTGAGCGGATGTAAATCCAGACGGAGGTGATCCACATAATCCAATAGTCGAGGCAGGGAGGCAGGCAGGTGCGAAGTGGAACAAGAGCCGTAGCTGGGAAGCTGAGGTGAGTAGAAATAATTCACTATGCTAAAATTCACGAGAGCTATGGCGCCCTACAGAGGTTAGCTGAAGATCTGGCGAAGAGTAGTTGAGAGTGCTGGACTTAAATACCGACCGCTTGATTGCCAGCAGGTGTGGACAGCACAGTGGAATATGGTGACTCCTCCTAGAGGTGGAACTAGAGCTGGGTATCGTCACTGATTTTTAGCATCGATTCGATTCTGATTCACAAGGTCCTGAATCGATTCGATCCACGATTCAATTCCATTTGATTCACTTCGATTTGAATCGGGGAAATTTTGCCTCAGCCAGTAAGAAATATTAACACTTATCAGTACATATCCATATTTTTATATCTATAAAAAGACAGCTGACGCTTGTGAGACTTTATCAGAGGTGTGAGCATCACAGCAGTTGCCTTTGTGTCAAAGTAACTGAGGGTAAAACACAGAAAAACATTTTCCTGGCCTGGGTTTTTATAGCAGATATTCTTAAATTATTCTGCAGTAGAACAAAAACGAAAGAAAACAATTAATCAACATATGAACATTAGCTGATGCTGCTGAAGTGAAGCAGAGCAAAGTTACAGAGGTTTGATTAGAGACACAGCTAAGAGTTTTGCAAAAAAAAAAAAAACAAAACAAAAGCACTGTAAACAACGGTAGACAGGTGTATAATAAGCAAGCGAATAATGCAGAAAACAGATTTTTGGATGGGAGACTATTCCTGAGTGAGAGAGAGAGCTCTGCATGAAGTGTGATTTTATCGTGGTGGAAGCAAAACAGCAAAAGTCAGAGGGAATTCATGACGATGTTTATGTGAACCAGAGTTTGGATCTTCTTTTGCTGCTGGTTCAGTCAGCATTGTTTGGAGAGAGATAAAACCTGCAGCTTCAGAATCTAGCGCAAAAATATGTAAACGCAAAGAGTGGACCCACTTAAATATCAGTGAGCTGCTTTCAAAAAACATTATTCTTTCAGCCTGACTGCGTGAGAAAGGCGACAGATTACTGATTCTGATGCGTCGGGTCTGTGCTTTACGTCTTGGTGCAGAATCCGTGTTCCTGCTCTCATTTACTGTTTTAGCTGTTTGGTGGTTGCTGAAATTTTGTGAGGTTTAACCTGAGATTCTGGCATTTCGAGCAAAATAAATGTATATTTAACAATCGATTCAGGATTTTAATGAATCGATATCACGTTATCCAAGCTAGGATCGATTTTAATCGATAATCAAAACCCACCACTTGGTGGAACCACCACCTCTATGGAAAAATACCGGCACTCACCTGGACCATGACAAGAGCTGACACATTCACATTAAAATAAGTTATTTCCCCGAACAAAACAACAGACAACAGAATGTGAATGCATGTTTCAGGAATAATACATGGGAAAATGTATGTATAGAACACCAACTATCTGAAAGCAGTACCCCAGCTGTACTCTTTCTACTTTGCCTGATGTTTTCCTTTACTTCATTAAGGACATCCTGTGGTTATTGTCCTTGTAGCTGTCATATTAATACTGAAACCTGGATTTCTTCTGTGCATGTGCAAAAATGTACATACTCCCACCACTGCTTTATAAAAGGATAATTTTCTTGCCAGTGTTTGAGTCTGTCTGTTTATTATGCTCAAATTCTGTATATTTTTTCCTTAAATGAAGAAAACTTTAAAGAAAAGCTTAAATCAGAGCTACACTTTCAGTATAGCTTTATCTATACATTATTGACTTTAATATTACCACCAACAGAATGATGTTCATGATATTTTTAATTCAGTGATTCGATTCAAACCTTCTTTATTGAAATAGTGTTTCTTTTGTCACTAGTGGACCAGTGTTGTAAAAGTCAAGAAGAAGAAGAAGCCCTTTTCACACATATGTAGAACAAACCGTGTTCCCTTCATTGATTGGATAGTAAGAGTCATGAGACCAACATTTGTGTAATGCCCCTGGGACATCAACTACATCAGCTAATTATTGTCATCACGGACAACCATGGTGCCACCAATTTACAATTGCAGCTCAAATCAAAGTACTTAATTAGATTAATTAGATTTGAGTTTTTCTCCAGTGATGAGGTTACATTAGCTTGAGCAGGTAAGGTTCTACGGTCTGCGGTCTATGAAGGGAAAGTTAACCTTAGGTTTTCAGGTTTACAAAGTTAATTGACTTCTTTCTAGGGATACATTTGCATGGTAAATTATGCTACACACCGTAATTTAATTTAAGAGATTAACATGTACAAATCCACTGCCTACTTCACCATCTTTCTTTTCTTTATTCATATACATTCCAGAAAATAAGTGTTACCAATGCTTGGTCTGCAAATTGTAACAGGGTCTCATGAAATAAGTAATTTCACAGTTCCAAAATTACCAACAGCAATGTAATCACAGGGCATGTAAGCCATGCGTCTTGTACTTGTTGACCTTGTAAAATAAAAAATAAAAAAACAAGCTTACTTATCTTTATAATTTAGTTTCCCTTTTTTGAGTTTCCTTTTTCTTTTGTTTAGGACATTTAACCGAAACAGTCCTTTAACTGACTGGGCTAATTGCTGTTGATTGTTAATTGCTAACGGATGTTAGATTACGTGAAGCCAAATAGGGGAAAGATATCCTGCATGTGTTGGATTTGTATATGAAATCGGTAACCTTGGCAAAATAATGACATAATAATAACGCTGGTTTAAGTGCTTTACTGGTAACGCTCCACCAATAACATCTAGTTAAAATCAAGAATTTAAAGCCTGTGCTATGGTAACACATTTGAGTTAAATCAAACCGTGATTGTTGAAGATTGAAGGATAATGGATGGATGGATGACCCTGTGAAGGTCTACAATGCTTTAAGGCAGTGAAAACAACAACAAAAAACAGACCAAAACAAAACAACAACACTGTGTAAATAAAAAGGTTTATGAGTCTGTCCACCAAATGCGTCACATGAACACAATCATGAAGTTGCTGTTTTGAAAAGATTATTACAAGAATAATAAGAGAAATATAGAAAAACAGCTGTTTTCATGGGAATGATAAAGGCCCTCTGACTTTACTTGAAAGCTCTGCTTGGCATTTGGTTTTACGGCTAAAATTAGTCAGGGTAAGGGTTTGAAACTCAGTAGTTATAGATAAAATCAGTGGTAAGACTCCAGTATATTTAGGTTTTTTTTTCTTTTTCTGTTTTGTAATGTGTTCAGTTCCACAGCTCTACTCCCACTTTTAATCTTTTGCTTGTTTTTTTTTTTTTTTTTTTTTTTTTTTTTTTTTTTTTGCCTGTCCCGTTTGGCTCTTTTGCCATCAGAATTGTTGTCTAAAGGTGAAGAAAGATGCCCAACGGATTTACTTTACCAAATGGACCATCCCAGCCTTGCCGTAATGGTCTATTTGATTCACCTTTTATTGTTTATTTTATTTTCACTTGCTAAATACGGGACAGACTTGACTGGGGAAGAGAGGGAGAAAGAAAGAGGGAAAGAAAAACAGCGGGGAAGAGGGACGGGGATAAAGGGCAAAAAACAAAAAACCAACAAAATAAGCAGACAAAAAATACATATATCAATCACCTGGATCACCTGTTGAGAAAGAAAAAAGAGAAAACAAGCAGAAAAAAAAAAGAGCAACATAATAAACAACATCACGATGAAAATATAACAGTAATTATTAACATTATTGTGCAGCACGTAAGATCAACAGAACACAGTGTGCTTTGAGGCAGCAGCCAAAAAGGGTGTAGTTTGTGTGTGTGAGCACCTGTGAGCATGAGTAGCGCTTGTTTTTAAAAGGTTCCTTCATGTCCCCCACACCCTCTACCCTGATCTGCTAGAGGGTGTGGGGGGGCCACAGCCCCGTCCTTCAGGGTATGAAGCAGGTATGGAGGAGATCAAAACTCCAGACATCCAGAGGCCCCCAGAACACAAGAGACCAAGGAAGACCAACAGAGGGGCAGCCGCGCCACTGTCCCAGAAAGAGCTGAGGAGAGTCCCAGATGAGGGCTCACTCAGCAGCCAGCGGAGCAGAAGCCAGGGGGAGTTGCAGTGACGCGCCCGTGAGCTCCGCCGGCAGCCAGCCGTGCCTGAGTGACCGAGCCCCAGGCCGAGAGGCCGGGGGCACCCCACCTCCAAAGTGGCCCGAGCGAGCCCCAGGCTCCAGGCCCCGATAAGCGGCCCCAAGGAGTGAGCCGGTGTGTACCTGGACGCCCATCCCCGGACACAAAGAACCACCAACGCACCGATGTCTGAGGGAGTCTGCCACTGGCAGGGGAAGTGGTGGTAGGGGGAGATAGGCCTCCAAACCTTGGAGGGCCTGAGATGTCCCCAGAGAGGTGGCGTCTGACACCCAACCTGACATATAGACACAGACATACAGGCACACACAGAACAAACATCCATTCCCACCCTCATGCTCTCATATGCACTTACTCCACACTCAACCAACGTGGAGACAGACATAAAGAGACGCTGTACACACGATCACACTCCCCAAGCGTACTCTACAAACCGGGTCTAGGTACCCTTGCCCCTGGAGGGGGGAACTGCACCCAGACCCAGGTGGTGTTACCCTTTTCCCTGCGGTGGGGAGAGGCAGACCGCCCCGACTCCGCAGCAGCAGGGAGGCCCCACACTCCAGACCGCAGTCGGACGGCCAACTCCTCCTCCTAGCCCCCCCGCTCCAGCAGGCCGCAGAGAATGGGGGTGAGAGAAGACTCCAAACCTCCCTCCACCCGCTCATTGTAGTGTTGATGCATGTGTGTTCTAAGGTGCATTTAAAACCCAGGAGGGCATGGAGCTACCTGCCAGAGAGCAGCAGGTAAGGCATGGTCCCTCCTGATAGCCCTCAATGTCTACATTAGGGCTGTGCGATATGACCAAAATCTCATATCCCGATATTAAGACATCTATCGTCCGATAGCGATATAAATCACAAAAATGTAACATTTTCTGTAAATTCTGTGAATCTCGAGCAGCTCGACTTGCATGAAGTGCTTCCAGCTGGGCGTCGTGTACTACTTTGATAAGTCTTCACATATCTCGCGCCAAAACTTCTGAACTGGTGGACAGAACCAAAGAGCGTGGATATAATTGTCCGGTGAATTGGTTTGGCAGTGTGAGCAGTTGTTGGTAGACGTAAAGCCCATCTTGAACATCCGATGACCTGTATAGTGTACTCTATGTAATATTTTGTATTGAATTAATTGAAGACTGGGATTTCTAATTAGATGAAAGGTTTTTAAGCAAATCTGAGACCAGAAGTTTAGGTCTAAGTTAACTGATAAATCCGCTTCCCATTTTGCAATAGGAAGTGATATTGATTCATCTGTTTTAGAAAGCATTCTGTATATTTTGGATAGTAATTTGGGGGTTTTAAGAGTAAGAAATTGAACCACACTTGGTGGTGTTTGTAGTTCAACTTGACCCGGTTTAAATTTCTTTTTTACTATGGATTTAATTTGTTGATATTCTAAAAATCTTTTCTTGTTGATCCCATATTGTGTAACTAGTCCGTCAAATGAAATAAATTCTGTTCCTTCTAGTATATGTTCTAAATATTTGATTCCTTTACCACTCCAATCTGAAAAGTTTATCATATTATTGTTTTGTAATATGTCAGGGTTGTTCCAGATAGGTGTACGTTTGCATGGGATTAATGAAGACGCCGTCAATTTTAGAAACTCCCACCATGCTGTCAGAGAAGAGCTGATGTTGATGCTTTTAAAGCATTCATGTCGTTGGATGTTTGAGCTGATAAATGGTAGGTCTGAGATCTCTAGATTATTGCAAAGTGCTTGTTCTACATCTAGCCAAGGTTCATCTAAGAGGGTATGTTTTAGCCATCCTGAGATAAACTGAAGCCTGTTGGCTAAGAAGTAGTGCTGAAAGTTAGGCAGTTCTAGTCCTCCTTTATCCTTGGTCTTTTGTAGTGTTTTTAAGCTTATACGTGGGGGTTTATTTTTCCAAAGGAATTTGGACATACATGAATCTAGAGATCTGAACCAATCTTGTGGCGGTTTAGTTGGGATCATTGAGAATAAATAATTTATTTTTGGTAAGACCATCATTTTTATAGCGGCAACCCTTCCCATGAGTGATATGGGTAGACATTTCCATCTAGCCAGATCATCTTCTACCTTCTTTAAAAGTGGGATATGGTTTAATTTAGTTAGATCTGCAAGCTTGGGAGAAACATTAATACCTAAATATTTTATATTTCCCGATTGCAGTGGTGTAGAAGAGGAATTATGGAAGGAGCAATTAATCGGTAGGACTGTAGATTTTGACCAGTTAATTGAGTAATCTGATATTCTTGCAAAAGAGTTTATCAATTCAATCACCCCAGTTTGTGAGTTTTGGAGAAAGAGTAACACATCATCCGCATAAAGGCTGATTTTATGTTCCACGTTCTTGCATTTTATGCCCTTAATTACTGAATTCTGTCTAATTGCTGCTGCTAGTGGTTCAATAAAAATTGCAAACAGTGAAGGGGAAATCTTTTGCTTGTTCAAGTCAGAGCAGAGATGCAAATTGCGTTGCAGTTCCAGGACTTCATTACTTTAGAATCAAAGCCATTTTTTTTTTTTTGCAGTCAATGCAAGTTAAGTTAAAAGGTTAATCTAAAAATGTTTAGATTTTATTGCATGAAATCCCTGATGACAGGAAAACTAAATCTAAACCTGTGCAGGTTGATGTCAAATATATTTATATGCAGAGGGAAAACCCTCCTGTCATGTCACCTAGATGGAGGGAACTCCATGGAGCTATCTCAGCTGTCTTGAGTTTGCTGCCAACACAAAATTAGTTTTCCAAATTTTAAACCAGAGATGACAAAAGACAAAGTCTTAAATATTGACATTTTCCGTTGTGGCTAAATTTGGAGAAAGGCAGATTAACCATATGACTTTACAAAGCTGATGAATCCTCTATGAGAAGGTGAGAAGTTTTATAAATTTTACAATATATAACTAAAATAATATTTTTTAATATTATAAATGAAAGAGGTTCTGTTTCAGGTCTCCTGTTAGCTGGTTACCTCGGGCTCATTTGAGACAAAAAACAAAACACACTTGGTGTGGTTTTAATAAAAGTTGATGAGGGCAGAAAAATGAGGCCACTAACAAGACAAAGGCCCAATAATCTGCATTAAGCAGGTGTGTGACTCATCAGCCACACATGAACGCAGCTAGTGACATTAAGTCAAAGGAGGCAGGAGAACAAAAGCTAACAGCCCACATCTGGAAAATGTGTCTAGTGCTGTTTAGATAAGAGCACTACAGTTGGAACAGATGGTGGATGCATGGAAAATGAACTGAAATGTTTCATCACAGAAAGACCAAAAATGTCTCACTGATTTTTTTTAATCAAATAATGTTTGAATGTTTATTTTAGACATTTTTATTTTACATGCTGTTAGGGGAAGGGTTTATGGAAAATCCTGACATTGATATGCAGGAGTTATTGGACTGATATCTCTTTTTTTTTCACTGTTTGATAAACTAATGTAAGATAAATGAGAAAAAGGAGGGGGAAAGAAAATGGAATAGGGAAGCAGCTGGTAGCTGGGGGCAGACTCATTAAGGCCAATTTACCCACAGAAAACTTATTTTAAGTTTGTGTTTGATTTTTTTTAAAGAATGCTGAAGTTTTCAAGATGAGCCTGATTCTCTCTAGGTATAATGTTTCATCTGGCTACTTGCAGAGTTGGCGAAAGTACAGACATTCTGTACTTAAGTAGGAGTGTTAAAGTAGTACTGATTCGCTTACATTCATGTAAGACCTTAACATTTCAGTCCCTTTTAATGAAAGAGCTTTTGAAGCTATTTGAAGTTAAGGGAAAGCCAGTTTTTAATAAAGTACTACATCACTACATGCTGTTAAATGTGCTTTGACATTCTTCAAAACTCTGAAAGTCTATAGAAGGGATAAAACACTGTTTTGATGATGGTGGTGGAGATTCCTAAGATCAAATCATTCATCTTTCAGTGGCTTTAGTACTGTGGCCCTGTAAAACACATTGTATCTGTGTTTACAAAGCATAAAACAATCTTAATTGTAGTAAATTTTAATGTAATAACTGGTTTTTAAAATTTACATCTTCCATTTTATCACATTTGCGTCAAAAATAATAATTCATCCAGCTATTTCTCATTTTGATTATGCAAACAAAGTGATTATTGATCTGTGTACCCGTGGAGCATGTTCATTTAATAAATAACTGCTCTTTTTCTTTTCTTTTTGTTCTAATGTGACCTTTTTCTCATTTACATTTGAATTTTCTTTTATTTCTCTGTGTTACAGCTATGAGTGGTCAACTATGGAGTGTTTAAATTAGCTTGTTTCCTGTCTTTGATCCATCCTGATGAGGATCTAATTGAACTGGAATGTGTCTCTTTTAAATGTCTCCAAGTCTCCTGGAAATGGTATTCCTATTTTGTCACAGTTTAAGGCAGGAAACAAAAAAAGTCAGACTAATGGAATGGTGTCTCTTCTTTTTCCTCAGTTTGATGAGACAGTAAATAGGCGTTATATCATTTTTCCTGCATCCTGTGTACTGATATCATCTGTTAAGAGGGTGATTTGTTATCAGACGTAAGATCCACACATGAACAAAACCCAGAGCTCTGTTAGAAAAGGAATGTCTGAGTATTGCACTGTCTTTCTCTGACATCTAACTCCTGTACACATGCCCTGTGATATCCAATCTTCACTGTAATAACAGTTCCACTATAATAACAACCCTGTAGAGAAAACCAGCAGGCTGTGGAATGGATGGAAGATCTGCAGAATTATTTCTAACAATGTGCTTCCCATCTGTCTGCCTACAGGTTTCTAGTTCTGTCTGCACTGAAAAAAACATTCTCTGTATTTTCCTGTAGGATCATGTTTATTTATGTTTGTAATAAGTGCTAATATTTGTTCTGGAAATATCAATTATTCACTGTAAAATACATCAAAAATGGAGCAAGTTCTCTTGCTGCTGTGTTGCAAGTAAAGACTGTATTGAGCACTTAGATCAATGGAGACTTTAAGGATGCTGTAGGTTTTGTTTTTATTTTGTTTTTTAACAGATTTCTCAGGAAGTAGGATGTTTGGACGTTTTTCTGTCTTTCCTCTACACCACTGACAGACCTTATAATCAAATTTTAAAAATACTTCGAGGGTTTGATAGTCTAAATAATTGTGAAATCATTATACAAATACATAATACCCAAATTTAATGTTCACCGAATTACAGTTGTTTTTCCGAATACCACTATTATGTCTGTATAATTACTTGCTCTTTGGGTGGTTACTTTTACTAAAATGAGAAGTTCTTCTTGAGACTGAAAACTGAAACTAATTTGATAAGTTTGGGTAAAGTTCATGGTTTGAGTTTAATAAAAACTGTTATGAAATCTGGGATTTAAAAAAATGATATTTAAGATTATATAGATCACAAGATTTAAAGGTTCAAATAGCTATTGGTTATACATGTATACATCAAAAGTTTAAGACTACTTGAAAGATGGCAAAAAAAACAAACATATTTTGCATGGTTGGATGTTCACAAGGTTCCAAGTAGAGCTTCAACATGAAACAAGAAGAAATGGGAGTGAGACAAAATATTTGTTGAGCATGCAATTTATTGAAAACAACGCTTAAACTGAAACAGGCTCTTTTACCACTGATCAAAAGTTTAGGGCCACACCTCCAAAAGCCCTGTAAACCCCCCAAAACTGAAATCAAAAGTTCAAACAAACTCAGTAATGAGTAGCTCCACCGTTATTGTTGATCACTTCGAACATTTGTTGCATCATGCTTGATGCCAGCGTTTCCATGAGGTGAGTGGGAACATTTCTCCAAGTGGTGAAGACAGCTGCACGAAGAGCATCTACTGTCTCCTGGAAGAAGTCCCATGTCCTTTGTGTACTGTAGCATTGTGCTTTTGAAAAACCCAATCGTTACCACACAGACGAGGGCCCTCAGTCATGAGGTATGCTCTCTGTAACATCTGGACATAGCCAGTGGCCATTTGATGCCCCTGCACCTCCTGAAGCTCCATTGTTCCACCGAACAAAAGAGCACCCAGACCATTATGGCTCCACCGTGGCGTATAGAAAACATCTCAGGTGGGATCTGCTTGTCATGCCAGTAACGCTGGAAACCATCAGGACCATCAAGTTTACATTTTTTCTTATCAGATAATAAGACTTTCTTCTGCCTTTCAGTGTCCCATGGTTGATGCTCTCTTGCAAAGTCCAAACAGTCAGTTCTGTGGCTTTCAAGGAGACGAGGCCTTTGAAGACGTTTTTCATTTTTCAAGCCTTTGAGTCTCAGATGCCGTCTGATGGTTATAGGGCTGCAGTCGACACAAGTAACAGCCTTAATTTGGGTCGATCGGCCAGCGGCTCATTTTGTTCCATGGGCCGCCACGCCTGGCGGCAGCCCTGCACATATTGCTCAACGGGCTCTGCGGCGCTGGTCCAGACCAACACTGGGTGCTCACTTCCCTCCAACCAATGTTGCCACTCTTCTAAGGCCAGCTTTATAGCCAGACCATGATCTACTATTTTTCTTTAATTAAACAGTTCCTGATTGAGCTGCTTCATATATGTGTGCAAGGAAAACAGCCTGGTTTAGCGATACAAACATTGTGACAGTTTATCAACCAGCAAGTGCTGCATTTGACTACTCACAAATTTACTGTTTTTTCACACATAAAAACGAATAAACCTGGCTGCAAATGCAGGCCTTTTAGACACAAAAGTTGTTAAAATTAAAATGGGCTTAAAGGTTCTCTCTCCTAGTTTTATTCATTGAAACATGTATATAACCAACACGTAACAGATAGAAAGCTTTAAATGCTAAAAGATTAATGCACTGTCCCCACTGTGTGTGAATTGAAGAAGTCTCAGGGTCTTCAATAATTCCCATCATGACTCACATGTTGAAATCTACAAATAACTATCTCCAAAGTGAAGAAAACATTATGCCAGGAACTTACTTCAAAACTGTCAACATTTTACAGATTATCTCTTCAGTGATTTCAGTAATCATGCTTTTGTCCCTTTCTTTTGGCACTACTGCACAGACATTCACACACATATATCCTTCAAGAGCTCAGTGGAGCTGAATTTCCATGGCAACACAGTACTAAAGAGATTTCCAAGTATCAGTGCCATGGCAAGAATTCAGAGAGGAAATGTTTATAAATGCAAACATCTCTGGAGAGGGCAAATCAAATGGTAAATAAGGTCACAGAAGGTTTCAACTCAAGACAAAAGAGAAACCACCTGAGTTAATGACAATATGTATATAAATGTATATGACAGAATGTATATACATACATTGGACTTTGCAAAAGAGCATGTACATATATATATATATATATATA